>NC_088244.1:5543708-5576208 GCF_036934945.1 Oncorhynchus masou masou | reverse complement strand
GCTGGGGGGCTGCTGGGGGAGGAGTTGGGGCTGCTGGGGGGGGGGGGGGATACTGGAGGAGTTGAGAAACACTGCTCCAGAACTACTAAAAGAGTCCAAAAGATTTACGACAAGAAGACCTGCAATGAATGATCAAATAGGCCAAGCAAACTCAGGAGGACAATAAATCCCGCACCTCGTTCAGCTTGTCAGCGAAAGCCGCGACGTCGGGGCCAAACTTCCTGACACCGTAGATGATGACCGTACCCATGCAGGCAGCAGCGAAGGTCTCGTGGTTGATGATGTAGATCTCCTTGGAGAGAATGTACGTGAGCAGCCCAGCACCCAGCACGTAGGGGCCTAGAGACAACGGGAGTGGAGATGCCAACGTTTATTTAGTATCATTTATAGAGGAGAAGAGCAAGAGAGAGAGAAGCAGAACAGGATTTGGTTTCAGAGCTGGTCACGGGTGCACCTCAGACACACTCAAGGTCCTAAACGACATCATAACCGCCATCGATAAGAGACATTACTGTGCAGCCATATTCAGCGACCTGGCCAAGGCTTCCGACTGTCAATCACCACATTCTTATCAGCAGACTCAGCAGACTTGGTTTCTCTAATGACTGCCTCGTCTGGTTCACCAACTACTTCTCTGATAGAGTTCAGTGTGTCAAATCGGAGGGACTATTGTCCGGACATCTGGCAGTCTATGGGTTTGCCACAGGATTCAATTCTCGGGCCGACTCTTTTCTCTGTATACATCAATGATGTTGCTCTTGCTGCTGGTGAGTCTCTGATCCACATCTACGCAGACGACACCATTCTGTATACTTCTGGCCCTTCTTTGGACACTGTGTTAACTAACCTCCAGACGAGATTCAATGACATACAACACTCCTTCATTGCTCCTTTGCACCCCAGTATCTCTACCTGCACACTCATCTTCTGCACATCTATCCCTCCAGTATTTTATTGCTATATTGTAATTATTTCACCACCATGGCCTATTTATTGCCTTACCTCTCTTATCCTACCTCATTTCCACACACTGTATATATACACACCTTTTCTATTGTGTTATTGACTGTACGTTTGTTTATTCCATGTGTAACTCTCTTGTTGTTTGTGTCACACTGCTTTGCTTTATCTTGGCCAGGTAGCAGTTGTAAATGAGAACTTGTTCTCAACTGGCCTACCTGGTTAAATAAAGGTGTTCTCAACTGGCCTACCTGGTTAAATAAAGGTGTTTTCAACTGGCCTACCTGGTTAAATAAAGGTGTTCAACTGGCCTACCTGGTTAAATAAAATTACAAATAAAAAAAGGATGTAGGAACCTGGGGGTGAAAATAGAACACAAGTGAGGAGAGTGTCAAGGGGAAAAGTAGATTGGAGGGGGATGGGGGAAGAGGGGGGATGGGGGAAGAGCACAGATAAGAGAGGGGAGGAGGAGAGGGGATGGGGAGGAGGAGAGTGTCAAGGGGAAAAGTAGATGGGAGGGGGAGGAGGAAGAGGGGATGGGAGGAGGAAAAGGGGATGGGAGGAGGAAGAGGGGATGGGAGGAGGAAGAGGGGATGGGAGGAGGAAGAGGGGATGGGAGGAGGAGAGGAAGAGGAGAGTGTAAGTCCATGTCCACATTCAATAGGCAAATGTTGATTATGTAGATAAACAAGTCATGAACACAGATTACATTATTAGCGATTCAACATGTCAGTGAGGCATGTTTGTTCTACATATCATTTTTCTATCTGAACACTGCTACAGGTATGGGGAAGTTCTGCTGACCTGTGACTCCAGTCTTGGGATACAGGAGCTGGAAGATCTCCTCAGGGATGATGCCATGGCGTGTCTTGCCTCCCTTCTCTGGCAGAGCAGGGACTGGAGCTTGGCTGTTGGGGGACGTGTGGAGGTGGGACAGCTGGACCAGCCTGGGAATGTCAGGCAGACTTTATTGTAGGAACTATGGTGAGGACGGGCATGTAGAACTTCAATGTAGAGTTCAAGGTCCCCATTATCATTTTGTCACCTTTATTTCATTTATCTAATTTGCCAATTCATATCAAAACTACTGGACCCTTAAAATGACATATCTAGTGTTGTGAATTGGCATTTAGAGAATGGGAAATACCTGGTCAGTTGCACAACAATGCAAATGAACCCGAAATGCATCTTCCAACATTTAACCCCTCAAATCAGACAGAGCCTTAATAAATCGCCATCCACGTCATCAGTGCCCAGGGAGCGGTTGTTGTTGGGGGTTAACTGCCTTGCCGGCTCAGGGATTCAAACGAGACCTTTCTGTTACTGGTCCAACACTTAACGCTCGGCTACCTGCCACCCGTGGTTTTATTCATGTAAAACAAGCAAAGTGTCTCTAGATTAGGCTGGGCGATATATCAAATTCATTTCATTTTTAGCACGATGTTCCAAATGCTTGTCTGGAAAGAATCAAGGTTTTTAATGATTTCCTTCCATGCACTCTCTCACCCCAAGGCCCTCACACCAACAAAGACGAGAGATCACTTCTTCCTTTTCTGAGAAGCAGTTTCAACTCGCCTTTCAGGTTTTGTCCACCAGAACCGGGTCAAGTGGACACAAACACAATGACATTGTTTTACTGTAATAGAGGAGAACGTAACCTTTTACTAAAACGAGAGCATCATTGAACATGATTGTGAGAAATTATTGTTCATCATTTTAGCCACATATTGTTACTTGCTAGATGTCTAGTCTGTTTTATAAAAATATGCATTGAGCATAAAAATATTTCTATAAGGAATTGGCATCTCGTTCTCATTCTGAGAAATAAGCATCTTATCCAGGTAGGCCACTTGGTTTCAACATCTAAACAAAATGAACAGGCCGTGCTGTTCAAACAGCTGGAGACAGACACGAGGGTGTGTTCATAACAGTTAAACTGTTCTACCTTGTTAGCAATCAAATAGATCCAAGTTGGCTAGACTTTAAAGATACATTTTATTTAACCTTTACTTAACTACAACCCTGTCCCAAAGCCTAACGACACTGGACCAATGGAGCGGCAGGAAGCCTAGCGGTTAGAGCGTTGGGCCAATGGAGCGGCAGGAAGCCTAGCAGTTAGAGCGTTGGGCCAGTAACCAAAAGTTTGCTGGATCGAATCCCCGGGCTGATGACAAGGTAAAGATCTGTCATTCTGCACCTGAATAAGGCAGTTAACCCCACTGTTCCCCGGGGCGCCGAAAACGTGGATGTCAATTAAGGCAGTCCACCGCACCGCTCTGATTCAGAGGGGTTGGGTTAAATACGGAAGACATTTCAGTTGAAGGCATTTCAGTTGAACAACTGACTCGGTTTGAAATGCAGTGTACTGACATTTAATTGTGTAATGTTTACTTAAAGAACGTCATGTAGCTTCATGTTAAAGTAATAATAATAAATGCATACCCAGCGCCGAGGGGACCACTGCTTTTTACAGCATTAGCTGGAGGAGAAAAGAACAGTCAATATAATTAAAAAAGACAAGAAACATGTTTTGAATGTCATGAATTTAAGTGTCAATGAAACATGTGACTGATTGAAAGAGTCTGCTCTGTTGCTAAAAGAAAAAAGATTCACATAATGGTAGAGAATAATAATGACTTTTACTTATGCAGTCAAACAGTCTGTGCTAGTGAACTGTATCCACATACAAGCTTTCGCTGCCCAACGTCAATTCAGCTGTCAAGTACAATAGCCACGACATCTACAAGTGTTTAGTACGCTAGCTAACGTTTGTTAACCGTCCAGGACTCGACATAGTCCCTAGTTAGCTAGATAGATACCTACATTTTTGGGGGGCTAACTGGTTGTTTAACAAACCATTAGCTACTTCAAGACACCAATATTATGCATGACGAACTTGCACGATGAGTTGCCAACAGTCGGTGAAGTTAGCTATGCTGTGGAAGGCTTGACACCTTTCCCAACAAGCAAGGACAGTCTGGCTAACGTCAAAAACAATGTTACTTTGACATTTACTGTAACTAAATAACGTTAGTTATTCCAAAATATGAGTGCAATAACTAACCAGATTGGACAAAAAGAATAGTTTTGCCACGTAACATTTACGGTTTGCTAGCTACATTTACCCTGTTCTTGCTGGGTTAGCATGTTGCTCATTCAATTGTGATTGAGGCCTTCTCCGCCAGACTTTACCCTTCAGCTTTACATTTCAAATCAGCCACACTTCGTGACATTACTACTGCTATTTCAACTCAATAGTATGTGTGATACGCTGACATTGCATACCTGAAACGAAAACGACCCTAGACAGCATTGGTTAAACGAAAAAGTGCCAAGTCTTAGATTTCCTGACCACCTTCTCTTCGTGCCCTTCTACTGCAAGAGACCGTCAAACGTCGCGAGATTATAAACGGGATTTGAAGATCACTGTCATACAAATTGTCCTGTTGTTCAGTGTTTAATCCACTAGGTTGCACACAAGTGAAATAGATATGACCTTTGCCGCACGGGATATTTAGTTATTAAGCTCCTAAATATAGTTGTAGTTGAAATTTGTTTTGAGCGTTATGAATAGGCCTAGTTTGAAAGCACAGTGTTTCAAGTCCAGAGGCAATCAGCCCCATGTTATTTTCAAAGCACACACACACAAAATAATACATTGATGGGAGTTTTACAGTGTATATGCATCATGTCCAGTAGTTACATATTATACCAATTTACAGTACGTACAGAAGAACATTCCTAGTACATAACACCCAGCTGACCAGTCTTGCTGAGATGGGGAGAGAGGAAAACGACCAAATAGCTACCTTCTACACCCAACTACAGTGTCAACAGGGCATGGCAGTCTCTAATCAATGGGTCCCACCAGTGTGTGGCATCATTGGTGCTACAGCTTGTTGGTGAGATAGAGGAACCTGCATGACGTGGTTCCCCATCCCTTCCACTTCCTGAAAAAACATGCAAGACAGAAAGAGCGACTTGAGAAAGACAGAAAATCTACAAGGGGGACACGGTTTAGAAGACAGAGAAACTTGGCTGGGGGTTTTTTCTTCTTCTTTTTTTAACTTCACAACTGCCTCTTCAGGATCCGTTACGTCAAACAATATTGATGACTGACCAGGTAACATGTACATATCTTAATAAACCTCCCTGTAGTCATGCTTCCCTTCCCTACTGAAACTCTGTTGTCATAGCAGCCAGAGAAATGTCTTATTTGTGTGTAACTATCTTCTTCAACTTGCTTGTGATACATAAAGCCTTTTTAGCAACTGACAGATGTTTATTGTGCCATTAGTTTTACAAACTTTCTGTGTTATATGTACACATTTGTCAAGTTTGAGGAGCGATGAAGAGCTCCCTGTCAACTGTAAAATGCGATGAGAGAAGTTGAACTGTGAATGGTTTGAGACCTGTGGGCAAAGACATAACAATCAGTCGTAGGCTACATTCCCCTCATCTGCTTCTCGAGGTGCGTGTCATTTCCTGATTGAGTATCGACCACAGTATCCACCCCGTTATCCACCAGGTTATCCACCCTGTTATCCACCCCGTTATCCACCCCGTTATCCACCAGGTTATCCACCCTGTTATCCACCCCGTTATCCACCAGGTTATCCACCCCGTTATCCACCAGGTTATCCACCCTGTTATCCACCCCTTATCCAACAGGTTATCCACCAGGTTATCCACCCCATTATCCACCAGGTTATCCACCCCATTATCCACCCTGTTATCCACCCCGTTATCCACCCCGTTATCCACCAGGTTATCCACCCCGGTATCCACCCCGTTATCCACCCCGTTATCCACCAGGTTATCCACCCCGGTATCCACCCCGTTATCCACCCCGTTATCCACCATGGTATCCACCCCGTTATCCACCCCGGTATCCACCCTGGTATCCACCCCGTTATCCACCCCGGTATCCACCCCGTTATTCACCCTGGTATCCACCCCGTTATCCACCCCGGTATCCACCAAGTTATCCACCCCGTTATCCACCCCGGTATCCACCAGGTTATCCACCCCGTTATCCACCCCGGTATCCACCCCGTTATCCACCCCGTTATCCACCCTGTTATCCACCAGGTTATCCACCCCGTTATCCACCCCGGTATCCACGATGGTCTCCACCCAGTTATCCAACAGGTTATCCACCCCGGTATCCACCAGGTTATCCACCCCGGTATCCACCCTGTTATCCACCCCATTATCCACCCTGTTATCCACCAGGTTATCCACCCCGGTATCCACCCCGTTATCCACCCCGTTATCCACCAGGTTATCCACCCCATTATCCACCCCGTTATCCACCCAGTTATCCACCAGGTTATCCACCCCGTTATCCACCCCGGTATCCACGATGGTATCCACCCCGTTATCCAACAGGTTATCCACCCAGTTATCCACCAGGATATCCACCCCGGAATCCACCCCGTTATCCACCCTGTTATCCACCCCGTTATACACCACATTATCCACCCCATTATCCACCACATTATCCACCCCGTTATCCATTTACATTACATTTACATTTAAGTCATTTAGCAGACGCTCTTATCCAGAGCGACTTACAAATTGGTGAATTCACCTTCTGACATCCAGTGGAACAGCCACTTTACAATAGTGCATCTAAATCATTAAGGGGGGGGGGTGAGAAGGATTACTTATCCTATCCTAGGTATTCCTTGAAGAGGTGGGGTTTCAGGTGTCTCCGGAAGGTGGTGATTGACTCCGCTGTCCTGGCGTCGTGAGGGAGTTTGTTCCACCATTGGGGGGCCAGAGCAGCGAACAGTTTTGACTGGGCTGAGCGGGAACTGTACTTCCTCAGTGGTAGGGAGGCGAGCAGGCCAGAGGTGGATGAACGCAGTGCCCTTGTTTGGGTGTAGGGCCTGATCAGAGCCTGGAGGTACTGCGGTGCCGTTCCCCCACAGCTCCGTAGGCAAGCACCATGGTCTTGTAGCGGATGCGAGCTTCAACTGGAAGCCAGTGGAGAGAGCGGAGGAGCGGGGTGACGTGAGAGAACTTGGGAAGGTTGAACACCAGACGGGCTGCGGCGTTCTGGATGAGTTGTAGGGGTTTAATGGCACAGGCAGGGAGCCCAGCCAACAGCGAGTTGCAGTAATCCAGACGGGAGATGACAAGTGCCTGGATTAGGACCTGCGCCGCTTCCTGTGTGAGGCAGGGTCGTACTCTGCGGATGTTGTAGAGCATGAACCTACAGGAACGGGCCACCGCCATGATGTTGGTTGAGAACGACAGGGTGTTGTCCAGGATCACGCCAAGGTTCTTAGCGCTCTGGGAGGAGGACACAATGGAGTTGTCAACCGTGATGGCGAGATCATGGAACGGGCAGTCCTTCCCCGGGAGGAAGAGCAGCTCCGTCTTGCCGAGGTTCAGCTTGAGGTGGTGATCCGTCATCCACACTGATATGTCTGCCAGACATGCAGAGATGCGATTCGCCACCTGGTCATCAGAAGGGGGAAAGGAGAAGATTAATTGTGTGTCGTCTGCATAGCAATGATAGGAGAGACCATGTGAGGTTATGACAGAGCCAAGTGACTTGGTGTATAGCGAGAATAGGAGAGGGCCTAGAACAGAGCCCTGGGGGACACCAGTGGTGAGAGCACGTGGCGAGGAGACAGATTCTCGCCACGCCACCTGGTAGGAGCGACCTGTCAGGTAGGACGCAATCCAAGCGTGGGCCGCGCCGGAGATGCCCAACTCGGAGAGGGTGGAGAGGAGGATCTGATGGTTCACAGTATCGAAGGCAGCCGATAGGTCTAGAAGGATGAGAGCAGAGGAGAGAGAGTTAGCTTTAGCAGTGCGGAGCGCCTCCGTGATACAGAGAAGAGCAGTCTCAGTTGAATGACTAGTCTTGAAACCTGACTGATTTGGATCAAGAAGGTCATTCTGAGAGAGATAGCGGGAGAGCTGGCCAAGGACGGCACGTTCAAGAGTTTTGGAGAGAAAAGAAAGAAGGGATACTGGTCTGTAGTTGTTGACATCGGAGGGATCGAGTGTAGGTTTTTTCAGAAGGGGTGCAACTCTCGCTCTCTTGAAGACGGAAGGGACGTAGCCAGCGGTCAGGGATGAGTTGATGAGCGAGGTGAGGTAAGGGAGAAGGTCTCCGGAAATGGTCTGGAGAAGAGAGGAGGGGATGGGGTCAAGCGGGCAGGTTGTTGGGCGGCCGCCCGTCACAAGAAGCGAGATTTCATCTGGAGAGAGAGGGGAGAAAGAGGTCAGAGCACAGGGTAGGGCAGTGTGAGCAGAACCAGCGGTGTCGTTTGACTTAGCAAACGAGGATCGGATGTCGTCGACCTTCTTTTCAAAATGGTTGACGAAGTCATCTGCAGAGAGGGAGGAGGGGGGGGGAGGATTCAGGAGGGAGGAGAAGGTGGCAAAGAGCTTCCTAGGGTTAGAGGCAGATGCTTGGAATTTAGAGTGGTAGAAAGTGGCTTTAGCAGCAGAGACAGAGGAGGAAAATGTAGAGAGGAGGGAGTGAAAGGATGCCAGGTCCGCAGGGAGGCGAGTTTTCCTCCATTTCCGCTCGGCTGCCCGGAGCTCTGTTCTGTGAGCTCGCAATGAGTCGTCGAGCCACGGAGAGGGAGGGAGGACCGAGCCGGCCTGGAGGATAGGGGACATAGAGAGTCAAAGGATGCAGAAAGGGAAGAGAGGAGGGTTGAGGAGGCAGAATCAGGAGATAGGTTGGAGAAGGTATGAGCAGAGGGAAGAGATGATAGGATGGAAGAGGAGAGAGTAGCGGGGGAGAGAGAGCGAAGGTTGGGACGGCGCGATACCATCCGAGTAGGGGCAGTGTGGGAAGTGTTGGATGAGAGCGAGAGGGAAAAGGATACAAGGTAGTGGTCGGAGACTTGGAGGGGAGTTGCAATGAGGTTAGTGGAAGAACAGCATCTAGTAAAGATGAGGTCGAGCGTATTGCCTGCCTTGTGAGTAGGGGGGGAAGGTGAGAGGGTGAGGTCAAAAGAGGAGAGGAGTGGAAAGAAGGAGGCAGAGAGGAATGAGTCAAAGGTAGACGTGGGGAGGTTAAAGTCGCCCAGGACTGTGAGAGGTGAGCCGTCCTCAGGAAAGGAGCTTATCAAGGCATCAAGCTCATTGATGAACTCTCCGAGGGAACCTGGAGGGCGATAAATGATAAGGATGTTAAGCTTGAAAGGGCTGGTAACTGTGACAGCGTGGAATTCAAAGGAGGCGATAGACAGATGGGTAAGGGGAGAGAGAGAGAATGACCACTTGGGAGAGATGAGGATCCCGGTGCCACCACCCCGCTGACCAGAAACTCTCGGGGTTTCCGAGAACATGTGGGCGGACGAAGAGAGAGCAGTAGGAGTAGCAGTGTTATCTGTGGTGATCCATGTTTCCGTCAGTGCCAAGAAGTCGAGGGACTGGAGGGAGGCATAGGCTGAGATGAACTCTGCCTTGTTGGCCGCAGATCGGCAGTTCCAGAGGCTACCGGAGACCTGGAACTCCACGTGGGTCGTGCGCACTGGGACCACCAGATTAGGGTGGCCGCGGCCACGCGGTGTGGAGCGTTTGTATGGTCTGTGCAAAGAGGAGAGAACAGGGATAGATAGACACATAGTTGACAGGCTACAGAAGAGGCTACGCTAATGCAAAGGAGATTGGAATGACAAGTGGACTACACGTCTCGAATGTTCAGAAAGTTAAGCTTACGTAGCAAGAATCTTATTGACTAAAATGATTGAAATGATACAGTACTGCTGGAGTAGGCTAGCTGGCAGTGGCTGCGTTGTTGACTTTGTAGGCTAGCTGGTAGTGGCTGCGATGTTGACACCACACTAATCAAGTCATTCCGTCGAGTGTAATAGTTTCTACAGTGCTGCTATTCAGGGGCTAGCTGGCTAGCTAGCAGTGTTGATTGCGTTACGTTACGTTAAAAGAACGACAATAGCTGGCTAGCTAACCTAGAAAATCGCTCTAGGCTACACAATTGTCTTAGATACAAAGACGGCTATGTAGCTAGCTAGCTACGATCAAACAAATCAAACCGTTGTACTGTAATAGTTTCTACAGTGCTGCTATTCGGGGGCTAGCTGGCTAGCTAGCAGTGTTGATTGCGTTACGTTACGTTAAAAGAACGACAATAGCTGTTATACACCACATTATCCACCAGGTTATCCACCCCGTTATCCACCAGGTTATCCACCCCGTTATCCACCCCGTTATCCACCAGGTTATCCACCCCGTTATCCACCAGGTTATCCACCCCGGTATCCACCCTGTTATCCACCCCGTTATCCACCCTGTTATCCACCAGGTTATCCACCCCGGTATCCACCCCGTTATCCACCCCGTTATCCACCAGGTTATCCACCCCATTATCCACCCAGTTATCCACCAGGTTATCCACCCCGGTATCCACCCCGTTATCCACCCAGTTATCCACCCTGTTATCCACCAGGTTATCCACCCCGTTATCCACCCGGTATCCACCCCATTATCCACCAGGTTATCCACCAGGTTATCCACCCCGGTATCCACCCCGGTATCCAATCCGTTATCCACCAGGTTATCCACCCCATTATCCATCCCGTTATCCACCCAGTTATCCACCCCGTTATCCACCCCGTTATCCACCCCGGTATCCACCAGGTTATCCACCCCGTTATCCACCCCTGGTATCCACCAGGTTATCCACCCCGTTATCCACCCCGGTATCCACCCCGTTATCCACCCCGTTATCCGCCAGGTTATCCACCCCGTTATCCACCCCGGTATCCACCATGGTATCCACCCCGTTATCCAACAGGTTATCCACCCAGTTATCCACCAGGTTATCCACCCCGGAATCCACCCCGTTATCCACCTTGTTATCCACCCCATTATCCACCACATTATCCACCCTGTTATCCACCCTGTTATCCACCCTGTTATCCACCAGGTTATCCACCCTGTTATCCACCCCGTTATACACCAGGTTATCCACCCCATTATCCATCACATTATCCACACCGTTATCCACCAGGTTATCCACCCTGTTATCCACCCCGTTATCCACCAGATTATCCACCCCGTTATCCACCCCGTTATCCACCAGGTTATCCACCCCATTATCCACCAGGTTATCCACCATGGTATCCACCCCATTATCCACCCCGTTATCCACCAGGTTATCCACCCCGTTATCCACCCTGTTATCCACCAGGTTCTCCACCCCGTTATCCACCCGGTATCCACCCCGGTATCCATCCCATTATCCACCAGGTTATCCACCCCGTTATCCACCCCGTTATCCACCCCGTTATCCACCCGGTATCCACCCCGTTATCCACCCGGTATCCACCCCGTTATCCACCCGGTATCCACCCCGATATCCACCAGGTTATCCACCAGGTTATCCACCCCGGTATCCACCCCTTTATCCACCCCGTTATCCACCCCGTTATCCACCAGGTTATCCACCAGGTTATCCACCCTGTTATCCACCCTGTTATCCACCCTGTTATCCACCAGGTTATCCACCAGGTTATCCACCCTGTTATCCACCCTGTTATCCACCCTGTTATCCACCAGGTTATCCACCCTGTTATCCACCAGGTTATCCACCAGGTTATCCACCAGGTTATCCACCCTGTTATCCACCCTGTTATCCACCCTGTTATCCACCAGGTTATCCACCCTGTTATCCACCCCATTATCCACCAGGTTATCCACCCTGTTATCCACCCTGTTATCCACCCCGTTATCCACCCCGTTATCCACCAGGTTATCCACCCTGTTATCCACCCTGTTTTCCACCAGGTTATCCACCAGGTTATCCACCATGGTATCCACTACCTCCATTCCTGCCTTCATTTAGCAAATTTGACACAACCATTTTAACTGTTTTATTTGTCATGTGTCTCTACATATCAATTGCAATAACAATATACTTTATTTTTTAACATATTCACTTTGCAGTCGTAAGAGTAGGCCTACACCCTCATCATTACAGCCAGACAGGACACACTACCATGGAGGATATCACCCTGACCAAGTGGTTTAAGGTGAGAGAATAACAACTCTGCCTAATAAAGGCCTCTGGCTGAAAGGTCACACTATGTTTTTATCCTTGTAATTTACGAGAGAGAGAGAGAGAGTCGTGCTTCAACTTCTGATGCGTCGTTCGTTTATTTAAGGTAGCACCACTACTCCAGTTGTTTGACCATATGACCCTCTGTTGCGTCAGGTGAAAGAATACGACCAGAAGAGTGAGCAGCGGTCAGAGAAACACAAGGGACTACGGGGACGCAACAACGTTACTTCCTGTCGGAGCCCAACCAGAGAACTGGACACACGGTGGATCAAGAAGGAGCTGAGGCGGAAGAGACAGCAGGAATTCAATATAAGACGATCAGTCAGCCCAGAAAGGGCCAAAGACTCTGCGAAGTTCAAGGACGACAGTTGTGTCATCTGTGACGAAGCGAAGACAGAGTCTTTGCAGTGTAACATCAATTGGCCTATGTCCCCTGGGCTTATGTCCAATGTAAGGCCATTGACAATGGTTCGAAGAATAAAGACGTCCACAGATGACCTGGACAACAGTGAATGGGTAAAAGAAAACACATGTAATTCATGTCTCACCATCTACTATACTGCATGCCTATTGGTTTACCATCTACTATACTGCATGCCTATTGGTTTACCATCTACTATACTGCATGCCTATTGGTTTACCATCTACTATACTGCATGTCTATTGGTTTACCATCTACTATACTGCATGCCTATTGGTTTACCATCTACTTTACTGCATGCCTATTGGTTTACCATATACTATACTGCATGCCTATTGGTTTACCATCTACTATACTGCATGCCTATTAGTTTACCATCTACTTTACTGCATGCCTATTGGTTTACCATCTACTTTACTGCATGCCTATTGGTTTACCATATACTTTACTGCATGCCTATTGGTTTACCATCTACTTTACTGCATGCCTATTGGTTTACCATCTACTATACTGCATGCCTATTGGTTTACCATCTACTTTACTGCATGCCTATTGGTTTACCATCTACTTTACTGCATGCCTATTGGTTTGCCATCTACTCTACTACATGCCTATTGGTTTAAAATCTACTCTACTATATGCCTATTGGTTTAAAATCTATTCTACTGCATGCCTATTGGTTTGCCATCTACTCTACTACATGCCTATTGGTTTAAAATCTACTCTACTACATGCCTATTGGTTTAAAATCTATTCTACTGCATGCCTATTGGTTTGCCATCTACTCTACTACATGCCTATTGGTTTAAAATCTACTCTACTACATGCCTATTGGTTTAAAATCTACTCTACTACATGCCTATTGGTTTTAACAATATATTTTAAGTGTATCTTGTTAATAGGGCTACCGTCTATAGTCTGATTCTGACTATCCATCATTTATTTATGAAGGTAACGATACAGCATAATTATTGAGTTCCTTCGTTATCATTGTTGTATTTACCAGGCCTCAATATGGAAAAACGAGAAGAGCAGTACTAGAACACTAGAGGCAGTTTCCTCCACCTTCACCACCTCGACCAGAGAACCACCCACCTCCACCCCAACCACCTGCACCTTGACCAGAGAACCACACATCTCCACCCCAACCATCTGCACCTCGACCAGAGAACCACCCATCTCCACCCCAACCATCTGCACCTCGACCAGAGAACCACCCACCTCCACCCCAACCATCTGCACCTCGACCAGAGAACCACCCACCTCCACCCCAACCATCTGCACCTCGACCAGAGAACCACCCACCTCCACCCCAACCATCTGCACCTCAACCAGAGAACCACCCACCTCCACCCCAACCATCTGCACCTCGACCAGAGAACCACCCATCTCCACCCCAACCATCTGCACCTCGACCAGAGAACCACCCATCTCCACCCCAACCATCTGCACCTCAACCAGAGAACCACCCACCTCCACCCCAACCATCTGCACCTCGACCAGAGAACCACCCATCTCCACCCCAACCATCTGCACCTCGACCAGAGAACCACCCATCTCCACCCCAACCATCTGCACCTCGACCAGAGAACCACCCATCTCCACCCCAACCTCCACCCTGAAGACGTCCACCCCGAGCAGAGAACTAGTCCAGCCCAGGAAAAAAGCCTTGACAAAACAACCATCCACCCCCACCACTACGTCCACCCCTACCTCCACCCCTACGTCCACCCCTACCTCCACCCCTACGTCCACCCCTACCTCCACCCCTACGTCCACCCCTGCGTCCACCCCTACCTCCACCCCTACGTCCACCCCTACGTCCACCCCTACCTCCACCCCTACCTCCACCCCTACGTCCACCCCTACCTCCACCCCTACCTCCACCCCTACGTCCACCCCTACCTCCAACCCTACCTCCACCCCTACCTCCACCCCTACCTCCACCCCAACCTCCACCCCGAGCAGAGATCTAGTCCAGCCCAGGAAAAAAGCCTCCACGAAAAAAGAAAAGGGTACTTCTCTATTTTTATTCCACTTCCAATACAATACAATTATGACCAAGTGATATTTAATGAAAACATTGACATTTCACTCTACCAGGCATCCTGGAGGGTACAGGAGGTAAGAAGACACAGCAAGAAGCCAACACACAAACAGAGTGAGTCTCAATCATGTATTTGTCTTGAAATAATGGTGTATAAAACCCACAAACTGTCACAATAGAAAACACATCAAATCTCTGATTCTGTTGTTTTCTTGATGGCAGTCTCTGTAACAAAATAAATGTGTTCTATATACAGGTCTGGCTATGTTACCGTCAAAGAATCTGTGAGTTTTCACCATCCACCTTGCTCACAATTGTGTGCAGTGCCATATAGGTCAGTCACTCCAGTCTTAGGTTAAAGACCCCCCCCCCCCATACAGATCAGTCACTACAGTCTTAGGTTAAAGACTCCCCCCCCCCATACAGATCAGTCACTACAGTCTTAGGTTAAAGACTCCCCCCCCCATACAGATCAGTCACTACAGTCTTAGGTTAAAGACTCCCCCCCCCATACAGATCAGTCACTACAGTCTTAGGTTAAAGACACCCCCCATACAGATCAGTCACTACAGTCTTAGGTTAAAGACTCCCCCCCCATACAGACCAGTCACTCCAGTCTTAGGTTAAAGACTCCCCCCCCATACAGATCAGTCACTACAGTCTTGGGTTAAATACACCCCCCCCCCCCATACAGATCAGTCACTACAGTCTTAGGTTAAATACACCCCCCCCCCCATACAGATCAGTCACTACAGTCTTAGGTTAAATACACCCCCCCCCCCATACAGATCAGTCACTACAGTCTTGGGTTAAATACACCCCCCACCCCCCCCATACAGATCAGTCACTACAGTCTTAGGTTAAATACACCCCCCACCCCCCCCCATACAGATCAGTCACTACAGTCTTAGGTTAAATACACCCCCCCCATACAGATCAGTCACTACAGTCTTAGGTTAAATACACCCCCCCCCCCATACAGATCAGTCACTACAGTCTTAGGTTAAATACAACCCCCATACAGATCAGTCAAATCAAAAATCAAATCAAATGTATTTATAAAGCCCTTCGTACATCAGCTGATATCTCAAAGTGCTGTACAGAAACCCAGCCTAAAACCCCAAACAGCAAGCAATGCAGGTGTAGAAGCACGGTGGCTAGGAAAAACTCCCTAGAAAGGCCAAAACCTAGGAAGAAACCTAGAGAGGAACCAGGCTATGTGGGGTGGCCAGTCACTACAGTCTTAGGTTAAATACACCCCCCCCCATACAGATCAGTCACTACAGTCTTAGGTTAAATACACCCCCCCCCCCCATACAGATCAGTCACTACAGTCTTAGGTTAAATACACCCCCCCCCCCATACAGATCAGTAACTACAGTCTTAGGTTAAATACACCCCCCCCCCCATACAGACCAGTCACTACAGTCTTAGGTTAAATACACCCCCCCCCCCATACAGACCAGTCACTACAGTCTTAGGTTAAATACCCCCCCCCCCATACAGATCAGTCACTACAGTCTTAGGTTAAATACACCCCCCCCCCCATACAGATCAGTCACTACAGTCTTAGGTTAAATACACCCCCCCCATACAGATCAGTCACTACAGTCTTAGGTTAAATACACCCCCCCCCCCCCCCATACAGATCAGTCACTACAGTCTTAGGTTAAATACACCCCCCCCCCCATACAGATCAGTCACTACAGTCTTGGGTTAAATACACCCCCCCCCCACACCCCCATACAGATCAGTCACTACAGTCTTAGGTTAAATACACCCCCCCCCATACAGATCAGTCACTACAGTCTTAGGTTAAATACACCCCCCCATACAGATCAGTCACTACAGTCTTAGGTTAAATACACCCCCCCATACAGATCAGTCACTACAGTAACACAATGTTCTTTCCCCTGTTCTTCCTTGACAGGAAGTTATTCAGCTGGATGTTTACTTGCAGGTAAAACTTTGCTATTTATTTATTTTTGTGACCCAACCTGTAATGTGCCCAGTCAAACGGGTGAGGCTCATTGTCCTTCATAGAAGTGTGTATCTTTGCCTTCGTATGAAATCTGTTCTGCTCCTGCTCGTGGCAGGAGGCTCTATGGAGAGAGGAGAGCCTGAAGAAGAAGTTGGCTGTTCTCCAGAAGCGTGGCTCCACCCTGCTGCGATACTCTGACCACCTATGGGCTGTAAGAGACTTACCTTCCTCACAGACCACACCCACTTTCCTCATACCTGCCTCACATACCACACCCACTTTCCTCATACCTGCCTCACATACCACACCCAGTTTCCTCATACCTGCCTCACACACCACACCCACTTTCCTCATACCTGCCTCACACACCACACCCACTTTCCTCATACCTGCCTCACACATCACACCCACTTTCCTCATACCTGCCTCACATACCACACCCACTTTCCTCATACCTGCCTCACATACCACACCCACTTTCCTCATACCTGCCTCACACACCACACCCACTTTCCTCATACCTGCCTCACACACCACACTCTCTCGTCTCATACCTGTCTGCCTCATACAAACAAAACTCATTGCCATAATCATGTACAGTATCTGTAGTGTTTCTCTGTTTCTAACTACGATACAGCAGACATGATGAGTCTGTAGTGTTTGTCTGTTTCTGACTACAGTACAGCAGGCAGGATGAGTCTGTAGTGTTTGTCTGTTTCTGACTACGATACAGCAGACATGATGAGTCTGTAGTGTTTGTCTGTTTCTGACTACGATACAGCAGACATGATGAGTCTGTAGTGTTTGTCTGTTTCTGACTACGATACAGCAGCAGGATGAGTCTGTAGTGTTTGTCTGTTTCTGACTACGATACAGCAGACATGATGAGTCTGTAGTGTTTCTCTGTTTCTAACTACGATACAGCAGCAGGATGAGTCTGTAGTGTTTGTCTGTTTCTGACTACGATACAGCAGACATGATGAGTCTGTAGTGTTTCTCTGTTTCTAACTACGATACAGCAGCAGGATGAGTCTGTAGTGTTTGTCTGTTTCTGACTACGATACAGCAGCAGGATGAGTCTGTAGTGTTTCTCTGTTTCTAACTACGATACAGCAGCAGGATGAGTCTGTAGTGTTTGTCTGTTTCTAACTACGATACAGCAGACATGATGAGTCTGTAGTGTTTCTCTGTTTCTAACTACGATACAGCAGCAGGATGAGTCTGTAGTGTTTGTCTGTTTCTGACTACGATACAGCAGACATGATGAGTCTGTAGTGTTTCTCTGTTTCTAACTACGATACAGCAGACATGATGAGTCTGTAGTGTTTGTCTGTTTCTGACTACAGTACAGCAGGCAGGATGAGTCTGTAGTGTTTGTCTGTTTCTGACTACGATACAGCAGACATGATGAGTCTGTAGTGTTTGTCTGTTTCTAACTACGATACAGCAGACATGATGAGTCTGTAGTGTTTGTCTGTTTCTAACTACGATACAGCAGCAGGATGAGTCTGTAGTGTTTGTCTGTTTCTGACTACGATACAGCAGCAGGATGAGTCTGTAGTGTTTGTCTGTTTCTGACTACGATACAGCAGACATGATGAGTCTGTAGTGTTTCTCTGTTTCTAACTACGATACAGCAGCAGGATGAGTCTGTAGTGTTTGTCTGTTTCTAACTACGATACAGCAGACATGATGAGTCTGTAGTGTTTGTCTGTTTCTGACTACGATACAGCAGACATGATGAGTCTGTAGTGTTTCTCTGTTTCTAACTACGATACAGCAGCAGGATGAGTCTGTAGTGTTTCTCTGTTTCTAACTACGATACAGCAGACATGATGAGTCTGTAGTGTTTCTCTGTTTCTAACTACGATACAGCAGCAGGATGAGTCTGTAGTGTTTGTCTGTTTCTGACTACAGTACAGCAGACATGATGAGTCTGTAGTGTTTCTCTGTTTCTAACTACGATACAGCAGCAGGATGAGTCTGTAGTGTTTCTCTGTTTCTGACTACAGTACAGCAGACATGATGAGTCTGTAGTGTTTGTCTGTTTCTGACTACAGTACAGCAGGCAGGATGAGTCTGTAGTGTTTGTCTGTTTCTGACTACGATACAGCAGACATGATGAGTCTGTAGTGTTTGTCTGTTTCTAACTACGATACAGCAGACATGATGAGTCTGTAGTGTTTCTCTGTTTCTAACTACGATACAGCAGACATGATGAGTCTAGTGTTTGTCTGTTTCTAACTACGATACAGCAGACATGATGAGTCTGTAGTGTTTCTCTGTTTCTAACTACGATACAGCAGCAGGATGAGTCTGTAGTGTTTGTCTGTTTCTGACTACGATACAGCAGACATGATGAGTCTGTAGTGTTTCTCTGTTTCTAACTACGATACAGCAGCAGGATGAGTCTGTAGTGTTTGTCTGTTTCTAACTACGATACAGCAGCAGGATGAGTCTGTAGTGTTTGTCTGTTTCTAACTACGATACAGCAGCAGGATGAGTTTGTAGTGTTTCTCTGTTTCTAACTACGATACAGCAGCAGGATGAGTCTGTAGTGTTTCTCTGTTTCTAACTACGCTACAGCAGACATGATGAGTCTGTAGTGTTTCTCTGTTTCTAACTACGATACAGCAGCAGGATGAGTCTGTAGTGTTTGTCTGTTTCTGACTACGATACAGCAGACATGATGAGTCTGTAGTGTTTCTCTGTTTCTGACTACGATACAGCAGACATGATGAGTCTGTAGTGTTTCTCTGTTTCTAACTACGATACAGCAGCAGGATGAGTCTGTAGTGTTTCTCTGTTTCTAACTACGATACAGCAGCAGGATGAGTCTGTAGTGTTTCTCTGTTTCTAACTACGATACAGCAGACATGATGAGTCTGTAGTGTTTCTCTGTTTCTAACTACGATACAGCAGCAGGATGAGTCTGTAGTGTTTGTCTGTTTCTGACTACAGTACAGCAGGCAGGATGAGTCTGTAGTGTTTCTCTGTTTCTAACTACGATACAGCAGACATGATGAGTCTGTAGTGTTTCTCTGTTTCTAACTACGATACAGCAGACATGATGAGTCTGTAGTGTTTCTCTGTTTCTGACTACGATACAGCAGACATGATGAGTCTGTAGTGTTTCTCTGTTTCTAACTACGATACAGCAGCAGGATGAGTTTGTAGTGTTTCTCTGTTTCTAACTACGATACAGCAGCAGGATGAGTCTGTAGTGTTTGTCTGTTTCTGACTACAGTACAGCAGGCAGGATGAGTCTGTGGTGTTTCTCTGTTTCTAACTACGATACAGCAGCAGGATGAGTCTGTAGTGTTTGTCTGTTTCTGACTACAGTACAGCAGGCAGGATGAGTCTGTGGTGTTTGTCTGTTTTTGACTACAGTACAGCAGGCAGGATGAGTCTGTAGTGTTTGTCTGTTTCTGACTACGATACAGCAGCAGGATGAGTCTGTAGTGTTTGTCTGTTTCTGACTACGATACAGCAGACATGATGAGTCTGTAGTGTTTGTCTGTTTCTGACTACGATACAGCAGACATGATGAGTCTGTAGTGTTTCTCTGTTTCTAACTACGATACAGCAGCAGGATGAGTCTGTAGTGTTTCTCTGTTTCTAACTACGATACAGCAGACATGATGAGTCTGTAGTGTTTGTCTGTTTCTAACTACGATACAGCAGACATGATGAGTCTGTAGTGTTTCTCTGTTTCTAACTACGATACAGCAGCAGGATGAGTCTGTAGTGTTTGTCTGTTTCTGACTACGATACAGCAGACATGATGAGTCTGTAGTGTTTCTCTGTTTCTAACTACGATACAGCAGCAGGATGAGTCTGTAGTGTTTGTCTGTTTCTGACTACAGTACAGCAGGCAGGATGAGTCTGTAGTGTTTGTCTGTTTCTGACTACAGTACAGCAGACATGATGAGTCTGTAGTGTTTCTCTGTTTCTAACTACGATACAGCAGCAGGATGAGTCTGTAGTGTTTCTCTGTTTCTGACTACGATACAGCAGACATGATGAGTCTGTAGTGTTTGTCTGTTTCTAACTACGATACAGCAGCAGGATGAGTCTGTAGTGTTTCTCTGTTTCTGACTACGATACAGCAGACATGATGAGTCTGTAGTGTTTCTCTGTTTCTAACTACGATACAGCAGCAGGATGAGTCTGTAGTGTTTGTCTGTTTCTGACTACAGTACAGCAGGCAGGATGAGTCTGTAGTGTTTCTCTGTTTCTAACTACGATACAGCAGCAGGATGAGTCTGTAGTGTTTGTCTGTTTCTGACTACAGTACAGCAGGCAGGATGAGTCTGTAGTGTTTCTCTGTTTCTAACTACGATACAGCAGCAGGATGAGTCTATAGTGTTTGTCTGTTTCTGACTACAGTACAGCAGCAGGATGAGTCTGTAGTGTTTGTCTGTTTCTAACTACGATACAGCAGCAGGATGAGTCTGTAGTGTTTCTCTGTTTCTAACTACGATACAGCAGCAGGATGAGTCTGTAGTGTTTGTCTGTTTCTAACTACGATACAGCAGCAGGATGAGTCTGTAGTGTTTGTCTGTTTCTGACTACAGTACAGCAGCAGGATGAGTCTGTAGTGTTTGTCTGTTTCTGACTACAGTACAGCAGCAGGATGAGTCTGTAGTGTTTCTCTGTTTCTAACTACGATACAGCAGCAGGATGAGTCTATAGTGTTTGTCTGTTTCTGACTACGATACAGCAGCAGGATGAGTCTGTAGTGTTTGTCTGTTTCTGACTACAGTACAGCAGCAGGATGAGTCTGTAGTGTTTGTCTGTTTCTAACTACGATACAGCAGCAGGATGAGTCTGTAGTGTTTGTCTGTTTCTGACTACGATACAGCAGCAGGATGAGTCTGTAGTGTTTGTCTGTTTCTGACTACAGTACAGCAGACATGATGAGTCTGTAGTGTTTCTCTGTTTCTAACTACGATACAGCAGCAGGATGAGTCTGTAGTGTTTGTCTGTTTCTGACTACAGTACAGCAGGCAGGATGAGTCTGTGGTGTTTGTCTGTTTCTAACTACGATACAGCAGCAGGATGAGTCTGTAGTGTTTGTCTGTTTCTGACTACAGTATAGCAGGCAGGATGAGTCTGTGGTGTTTGTCTGTTTCTGACTACAGTACAGCAGGCAGGATGAGTCTGTGGTGTTTGTCTGTTTCTGACTACAGTACAGCAGCAGGATGAGTCTGTAGTGTTTGTCTGTTTCTGACTACAGTACAGCAGGCAGGATGAGTCTGTAGTGTTTGTCTGTTTCTGACTACAGTACAGCAGGCAGGATGAGTCTGTAGTGTTTGTCTGTTTCTGACTACAGTACAGCAGGCAGGATGAGTCTGTAGTGTTTGTCTGTTTCTGACTACAGTACAGCAGGCAGGATGAGTCTATAGTGTTTGTCTGTTTCTAACTACGATACAGCAGCAGGATGAGTCTGTAGTGTTTGTCTGTTTCTGACTACAGTACAGCAGGCAGGATGAGTCTATAGTGTTTGTCTGTTTCTAACTACGATACAGCAGCAGGATGAGTCTGTAGTGTTTGTCTGTTTCTGACTACAGTACAGCAGCAGGATGAGTCTGTAGTGTTTGTCTGTTTCTGACTACAGTACAGCAGACATGATGAGTCTGTAGTGTTTCTCTGTTTCTAACTACGATACAGCAGCAGGATGAGTCTGTAGTGTTTGTCTGTTTCTAACTACGATACAGCAGCAGGATGAGTCTGTAGTGTTTGTCTGTTTCTAACTACGATACAGCAGCAGGATGAGTCTGTAGTGTTTGTCTGTTTCTGACTACAGTACAGCAGGCAGGATGAGTCTGTGGTGTTTGTCTGTTTCTGACTACAGTACAGCAGGCAGGATGAGTCTGTGGTTAAGGGCTAGCTTCCTTCTGCTCTCGTCTGTACCTTGCTCACAGAGTGATATCAGAGAACATCAGTATCTAGGAAGAGCGATTGCTGTAGCTCTCACAAAGGAAGGGTGTGTTCTTATTGGTTCTGTTCACAACAGACTATATCTGCCTTTAATTGGTGCATGCGGGACAGAACGCGGTGACAAGCAAGGAGACTCGTTGTGGTGTCAACCAGCCGTTAGTCTTTGCTCAGCAGATTTCAGTAGTGTAAAAACTTTAGGCTACAGACGTTTCCTCTCCACTCCCACAGACAAGCTGCAACGAAGACCTCCTAAAGCACAAGATCAGAGCATTAGAAACACAGCTGCAAGTCTGTCTGCAGGTAAGAATAGAACCCTGCTGTATCTGCAGCTGTTGACTGAGGATGTGCTCCTTCTCGGCGAAGATTTAAAAAAATATCTTCTAGTTTGTCCTATTTTGTTGTCAGATGCTTCTAATGTTTGCACATGAGTTTGAAAAGTAAGTGTTTGGCATCCCGTTAAATCTCATTTGTAGGCTTTATAAGAGTTGTATGCTGCCCTTTGGTCAAAACAACCATTCAGGCAATATCTCGGTTCAGAACCAACAAGCCTCTCATACTAATCTGATGATACTGTCCATAGAGAGTGGTGTTGCCATGTGGTTTTTGGTTTATAACCCCTTAAGCTCATGTATTTGTTATTAAGGATTATTATTATGGATCCCCATTTAGTTCCTGCCAAGGCAGCAGCTACTCTTCCTGGGGTTTATTATGGATCCCCATTAGTTCCTGCCAAGGCAGCAGCTACTCTTCCTGGGGTTTATTATGGATCCCCATTAGTTCCTGCCAAGGCAGCAGCTACTCTTCCTGGGGTTTATTATGGATCCCCATTAGTTCCTGCCAAGGCAGCAGCTACTCTTCCTGGGGTTTATTATGGATCCCCATTAGTTCCTGTCAAGGCAGCAGCTACTCTTCCTGGGGTTTATTATGGATCCCCATTAGTTCCTGTCAAGGCAGCAGCTACTCTTCCTGGGGTTTATTATGGATCCCGATTAGTTCCTGTCAAGGCAGCAGCTCCTCTTCCTGGGGTTTATTATGGATCCCCATTTAGTTCCTGCCAAGGCAGCAGCTACTCTTCCTGGGGTTTATTATGGATCCCCATTAGTTCCTGCCAAGGCAGCAGCTACTCTTCCTGGGGTTTATTATGGATCCCCATTAGTTCCTGTCAAGGCAGCAGCTACTCTTCCTGGGGTTTATTATGGATCCCGATTAGTTCCTGTCAAGGCAGCAGCTACTCTTCCTGGGGTTTATTATGGATCCCGATTAGTTCCTGTCAAGGCAGCAGCTCCTCTTCCTGGGGTTTATTATGGATCCCCATTTAGTTCCTGCCAAGGCAGCAGCTCCTCTTCCTGGGGTTTATTATGGATCCCCATTTAGTTCCTGCCAAGGCAGCAGCTACTCTTCCTGGGGTTTATTATGGATCCCGATTAGTTCCTGTCAAGGCAGCAGCTACTCTTCCTGGGGTTTATTATGGATCCCCATTTAGTTCCTGTCAAGGCAGCAGCTACTCTTCCTGGGGTTTATTATGGATCCCCATTTAGTTCCTGCCAAGGCAGCAGCTCCTCTTCCTGGGGTTTATTATGGATCCCCATTTAGTTCCTGCCAAGGCAGCAGCTACACTTCCTGGGGTTTATTATGGATCCCCATTTAGTTCCTGCCAAGGCAGCAGCTCCTCTTCCTGGAGTTTATTATGGATCCCCATTTAGTTCCTGTCAAGGCAGCAGCTACTCTTCCTGGGGTTTATTATGGATCCCGAATAGTTCCTGTCAAGGCAGCAGCTACTCTTCCTGGGGTTTATTATGGATCCCCATTTAGTTCCTGTCAAGGCAGCAGCTACTCTTCCTGGGGTTTATTATGGATCCCCATTTAGTTCCTGTCAAGGCAGCAGCTACTCTTCCTGGGGTTTATTATGGATCCCCATTAGTTCCTGTCAAGGCAGCAGCTACTCTTCCTGGGGTTTATTATGGATCCCGATTAGTTCCTGTCAAGGCAGCAGCTACTCTTCCTGGGGTTTATTATGGATCCCCATTTAGTTCCTGCCAAGGCAGCAGCTACTCTTCCTGGGGTTTATTATGGATCCCCATTTAGTTCCTGCCAAGGCAGCAGCTACTCTTCCTGGGGTTTATTATGGATCCCCATTTAGTTCATGCCAAGGCAGCAGCTACTCTTCCTGGGGTTTATTATGGATCCCCATTTAGTTCCTGTCAAGGCAGCAGCTACTCTTCCTGGGGTTTATTATGGATCCCCATTTAGTTCCTGCCAAGGCAGCAGCTACTCTTCCTGGGGTTTATTATGGATCCCCATTAGTTCCTGTCAAGGCAGCAGCTACTCTTCCTGGGGTTTATTATGGATCCCGATTAGTTCCTGTCAAGGCAGCAGCTACTCTTCCTGGGGTTTATTATGGATCCCGATTAGTTCCTGTCAAGGCAGCAGCTCCTCTTCCTGGGGTTTATTATGGATCCCCATTTAGTTCCTGCCAAGGCAGCAGCTCCTCTTCCTGGGGTTTATTATGGATCCCCATTTAGTTCCTGCCAAGGCAGCAGCTACTCTTCCTGGGGTTTATTATGGATCCCGATTAGTTCCTGTCAAGGCAGCAGCTACTCTTCCTGGGGTTTATTATGGATCCCCATTTAGTTCCTGCCAAGGCAGCAGCTACTCTTCCTGGGGTTTATTATGGATCCCCATTTAGTTCCTGCCAAGGCAGCAGCTACTCTTCCTGGGGTTTATTATGGATCCCCATTTAGTTCCTGCCAAGGCAGCAGCTACTCTTCCTGGGGTTTATTATGGATCCCCATTTAGTTCCTGTCAAGGCAGCAGCTACTCTTCCTGGGGTTTATTATGGATCCCCATTTAGTTCCTGCCAAGGCAGCAGCTCCTCTTCCTGGGGTTTATTATGGATCCCCATTTAGTTCCTGCCAAGGCAGCAGCTACACTTCCTGGGGTTTATTATGGATCCCCATTTAGTTCCTGCCAAGGCAGCAGCTCCTCTTCCTGGGGTTTATTATGGATCCCCATTTAGTTCCTGTCAAGGCAGCAGCTACTCTTCCTGGGGTTTATTATGGATCCCGATTAGTTCCTGTCAAGGCAGCAGCTACTCTTCCTGGGGTTTATTATGGATCCCCATTTAGTTCCTGTCAAGGCAGCAGCTACTCTTCCTGGGGTTTATTATGGATCCCCATTTAGTTCCTGTCAAGGCAGCAGCTACTCTTCCTGGGGTTTATTATGGATCCCCATTAGTTCCTGTCAAGGCAGCAGCTACTCTTCCTGGGGTTTATTATGGATCCCCATTAGTTCCTGTCAAGGCAGCAGCTACTCTTCCTGGGGTTTATTATGGATCCCCATTTAGTTCCTGCCAAGGCAGCAGCTACTCTTCCTGGGGTTTATTATGGATCCCGATTAGTTCCTGTCAAGGCAGCAGCTCCTCTTCCTGGGGTTTATTATGGATCCCCATTTAGTTCCTGCCAAGGCAGCAGCTACTCTTCCTGGGGTTTATTATGGATCCCCATTTAGTTCCTGCCAAGGCAGCAGCTACTCTTCCTGGGGTTTATTATGGATCCCGATTAGTTCCTGTCAAGGCAGCAGCTACTCTTCCTGGGGTTTATTATGGATCCCCATTTAGTTCCTGCCAAGGCAGCAGCTACTCTTCCTGGGGTTTATTATGGATCCCCATTTAGTTCCTGCCAAGGCAGCAGCTACTCTTCCTGGGGTTTATTATGGATCCCCATTTAGTTCCTGCCAAGGCAGCAGCTACTCTTCCTGGGGTTTATTATGGATCCCCATTTAGTTCCTGTCAAGGCAGCAGCTACTCTTCCTGGGGTTTATTATGGATCCCCATTTAGTTCCTGCCAAGGCAGCAGCTACTCTTCCTGGGGTTTATTATGGATCCCGATTAGTTCCTGTCAAGGCAGCAGCTACTCTTCCTGGGGTTTATTATGGATCCCCATTTAGTTCCTGTCAAGGCAGCAGCTACTCTTCCTGGGGTTTATTATGGATCCCCATTTAGTTCCTGTCAAGGCAGCAGCTACTCTTCCTGGGGTTTATTATGGATCCCCATTAGTTCCTGTCAAGGCAGCAGCTACTCTTCCTGGGGTTTATTATGGATCCCCATTAGTTCCTGTCAAGGCAGCAGCTACTCTTCCTGGGGTTTATTATGGATCCCCATTAGTTCCTGTCAAGGCAGCAGCTACTCTTCCTGGGGTTTATTATGGATCCCCATTAGTTCCTGTCAAGGCAGCAGCTACTCTTCCTGGGGTTTATTATGGATCCCGATTAGTTCCTGTCAAGGCAGCAGCTCCTCATCCTGGGGTTTATTATGGATCCCCATTTAGTTCCTGACAAGGCAGCAGCTACTCTTCCTGGGGTTTATTATGGATCCCCATTTAGTTCCTGCCAAGGCAGCAGCTACTCTTCCTGGGGTTTATTATGGATCCCCATTAGTTCCTGTCAAGGCAGCAGCTACTCTTCCTGGGGTTTATTATGGATCCCGATTAGTTCCTGTCAAGGCAGCAGCTACTCTTCCTGGGGTTTATTATGGATCCCGATTAGTTCCTGTCAAGGCAGCAGCTCCTCTTCCTGGGGTTTATTATGGATCCCCATTTAGTTCCTGCCAAGGCAGCAGCTCCTCTTCCTGGGGTTTATTATGGATCCCCATTTAGTTCCTGCCAAGGCAGCAGCTACTCTTCCTGGGGTTTATTATGGATCCCGATTAGTTCCTGTCAAGGCAGCAGCTACTCTTCCTGGGGTTTATTATGGATCCCCATTTAGTTCCTGCCAAGGCAGCAGCTACTCTTCCTGGGGTTTATTATGGATCCCCATTTAGTTCCTGCCAAGGCAGCAGCTACTCTTCCTGGGGTTTATTATGGATCCCCATTTAGTTCCTGCCAAGGCAGCAGCTACTCTTCCTGGGGTTTATTATGGATCCCCATTTAGTTCCTGTCAAGGCAGCAGCTACTCTTCCTGGGGTTTATTATGGATCCCCATTTAGTTCCTGCCAAGGCAGCAGCTCCTCTTCCTGGGGTTTATTATGGATCCCCATTTAGTTCCTGCCAAGGCAGCAGCTACACTTCCTGGGGTTTATTATGGATCCCCATTTAGTTCCTGCCAAGGCAGCAGCTCCTCTTCCTGGGGTTTATTATGGATCCCCATTTAGTTCCTGTCAAGGCAGCAGCTACTCTTCCTGGGGTTTATTATGGATCCCGATTAGTTCCTGTCAAGGCAGCAGATACTCTTCCTGGGGTTTATTATGGATCCCCATTTAGTTCCTGTCAAGGCAGCAGCTACTCTTCCTGGGGTTTATTATGGATCCCCATTTAGTTCCTGTCAAGGCAGCAGCTACTCTTCCTGGGGTTTATTATGGATCCCCATTAGTTCCTGTCAAGGCAGCAGCTACTCTTCCTGGGGTTTATTATGGATCCCCATTAGTTCCTGTCAAGGCAGCAGCTACTCTTCCTGGGGTTTATTATGGATCCCCATTTAGTTCCTGCCAAGGCAGCAGCTACTCTTCCTGGGGTTTATTATGGATCCCGATTAGTTCCTGTCAAGGCAGCAGCTCCTCTTCCTGGGGTTTATTATGGATCCCCATTTAGTTCCTGCCAAGGCAGCAGCTACTCTTCCTGGGGTTTATTATGGATCCCGATTAGTTCCTGTCAAGGCAGCAGCTACTCTTCCTGGGGTTTATTATGGATCCCCATTTAGTTCCTGCCAAGGCAGCAGCTACTCTTCCTGGGGTTTATTATGGATCCCCATTTAGTTCCTGCCAAGGCAGCAGCTACTCTTCCTGGGGTTTATTATGGATCCCCATTTAGTTCCTGCCAAGGCAGCAGCTACTCTTCCTGGGGTTTATTATGGATCCCCATTTAGTTCCTGTCAAGGCAGCAGCTACTCTTCCTGGGGTTTATTATGGATCCCCATTTAGTTCCTGCCAAGGCAGCAGCTACTCTTCCTGGGGTTTATTATGGATCCCCATTAGTTCCTGTCAAGGCAGCAGCTACTCTTCCTGGGGTTTATTATGGATCCCGATTAGTTCCTGTCAAGGCAGCAGCTACTCTTCCTGGGGTTTATTATGGATCCCGATTAGTTCCTGTCAAGGCAGCAGCTCCTCTTCCTGGGGTTTATTATGGATCCCCATTTAGTTCCTGCCAAGGCAGCAGCTCCTCTTCCTGGGGTTTATTATGGATCCCCATTTAGTTCCTGCCAAGGCAGCAGCTACTCTTCCTGGGGTTTATTATGGATCCCGATTAGTTCCTGTCAAGGCAGCAGCTACTCTTCCTGGGGTTTATTATGGATCCCCATTTAGTTCCTGCCAAGGCAGCAGCTACTCTTCCTGGGGTTTATTATGGATCCCCATTTAGTTCCTGCCAAGGCAGCAGCTACTCTTCCTGGGGTTTATTATGGATCCCCATTTAGTTCCTGCCAAGGCAGCAGCTACTCTTCCTGGGGTTTATTATGGATCCCCATTTAGTTCCTGTCAAGGCAGCAGCTACTCTTCCTGGGGTTTATTATGGATCCCCATTTAGTTCCTGCCAAGGCAGCAGCTCCTCTTCCTGGGGTTTATTATGGATCCCCATTTAGTTCCTGCCAAGGCAGCAGCTACACTTCCTGGGGTTTATTATGGATCCCCATTTAGTTCCTGCCAAGGCAGCAGCTCCTCTTCCTGGGGTTTATTATGGATCCCCATTTAGTTCCTGTCAAGGCAGCAGCTACTCTTCCTGGGGTTTATTATGGATCCCGATTAGTTCCTGTCAAGGCAGCAGCTACTCTTCCTGGGGTTTATTATGGATCCCCATTTAGTTCCTGTCAAGGCAGCAGCTACTCTTCCTGGGGTTTATTATGGATCCCCATTTTGTTCCTGTCAAGGCAGCAGCTACTCTTCCTGGGGTTTATTATGGATCCCCATTAGTTCCTGTCAAGGCAGCAGCTACTCTTCCTGGGGTTTATTATGGATCCCCATTAGTTCCTGTCAAGGCAGCAGCTACTCTTCCTGGGGTTTATTATGGATCCCCATTTAGTTCCTGCCAAGGCAGCAGCTACTCTTCCTGGGGTTTATTATGGATCCCGATTAGTTCCTGTCAAGGCAGCAGCTCCTCTTCCTGGGGTTTATTATGGATCCCCATTTAGTTCCTGCCAAGGCAGCAGCTACTCTTCCTGGGGTTTATTATGGATCCCCATTTAGTTCCTGCCAAGGCAGCAGCTACTCTTCCTGGGGTTTATTATGGATCCCGATTAGTTCCTGTCAAGGCAGCAGCTACTCTTCCTGGGGTTTATTATGGATCCCCATTTAGTTCCTGCCAAGGCAGCAGCTACTCTTCCTGGGGTTTATTATGGATCCCCATTTAGTTCCTGCCAAGGCAGCAGCTACTCTTCCTGGGGTTTATTATGGATCCCGATTAGTTCCTGTCAAGGCAGCAGCTACTCTTCCTGGGGTTTATTATGGATCCCGATTAGTTCCTGTCAAGGCAGCAGCTACTCTTCCTGGGGTTTATTATGGATCCCCATTTAGTTCCTGTCAAGGCAGCAGCTACTCTTCCTGGGGTTTATTATGGATCCCCATTTAGTTCCTGTCAAGGCAGCAGCTACTCTTCCTGGGGTTTATTATGGATCCCCATTAGTTCCTGTCAAGGCAGCAGCTACTCTTCCTGGGGTTTATTATGGATCCCCATTAGTTCCTGTCAAGGCAGCAGCTACTCTTCCTGGGGTTTATTATGGATCCCCATTAGTTCCTGTCAAGGCAGCAGCTACTCTTCCTGGGGTTTATTATGGATCCCCATTAGTTCCTGTCAAGGCAGCAGCTACTCTTCCTGTGGTTTATTATGGATCCCGATTAGTTCCTGTCAAGGCAGCAGCTACTCTTCCTGGGGTTTATTATGGATCCCCATTTAGTTCCTGCCAAGGCAGCAGCTACTCTTCCTGGGGTTTATTATGGATCCCCATTTAGTTCCTGCCAAGGCAGCAGCTACTCTTCCTGGGGTTTATTATGGATCCCCATTTAGTTCCTGCCAAGGCAGCAGCTACTCTTCCTGGGGTTTATTATGGATCCCCATTTAGTTCCTGTCAAGGCAGCAGCTATTCTTCCTGGGGTTTATTATGGATCCCCATTTAGTTCCTGCCAAGGCAGCAGCTCCTCTTCCTGGGGTTTATTATGGATCCCCATTTAGTTCCTGTCAAGGCAGCAGCTACTCTTCCTGGGGTTTATTATGGATCCCGATTAGTTCCTGTCAAGGCAGCAGCTACTCTTCCTGGGGTTTATTATGGATCCCCATTTAGTTCCTGTCAAGGCAGCAGCTACTCTTCCTGGGGTTTATTATGGATCCCCATTTAGTTCCTGTCAAGGCAGCAGCTACTCTTCCTGGGGTTTATTATGGATCCCCATTAGTTCCTGTCAAGGCAGCAGCTACTCTTCCTGGGGTTTATTATGGATCCCCATTAGTTCCTGTCAAGGCAGCAGCTACTCTTCCTGGGGTTTATTATGGATCCCCATTTAGTTCCTGCCAAGGCAGCAGCTACTCTTCCTGGGGTTTATTATGGATCCCGATTAGTTCCTGTCAAGGCAGCAGCTCCTCTTCCTGGGGTTTATTATGGATCCCCATTTAGTTCCTGCCAAGGCAGCAGCTACTCTTCCTGTGGTTTATTATGGATCCCCATTTAGTTCCTGCCAAGGCAGCAGCTACTCTTCCTGGGGTTTATTATGGATCCCGATTAGTTCCTGTCAAGGCAGCAGCTACTCTTCCTGGGGTTTATTATGGATCCCCATTTAGTTCCTGCCAAGGCAGCAGCTACTCTTCCTGGGGTTTATTATGGATCCCCATTTAGTTCCTGCCAAGGCAGCAGCTACTCTTCCTGGGGTTTATTATGGATCCCCATTTAGTTCCTGCCAAGGCAGCAGCTACTCTTCCTGGGGTTTATTATGGATCCCCATTTAGTTCCTGTCAAGGCAGCAGCTACTCTTCCTGGGGTTTATTATGGATCCCCATTTAGTTCCTGCCAAGGCAGCAGCTCCTCTTCCTGGGGTTTATTATGGATCCCCATTTAGTTCCTGCCAAGGCAGCAGCTACACTTCCTGGGGTTTATTATGGATCCCCATTTAGTTCCTGCCAAGGCAGCAGCTCCTCTTCCTGGGGTTTATTATGGATCCCCATTTAGTTCCTGTCAAGGCAGCAGCTACTCTTCCTGGGGTTTATTATGGATCCCGATTAGTTCCTGTCAAGGCAGCAGCTACTCTTCCTGGGGTTTATTATGGATCCCCATTTAGTTCCTGTCAAGGCAGCAGCTACTCTTCCTGGGGTTTATTATGGATCCCCATTAGTTCCTGTCAAGGCAGCAGCTACTCTTCCTGGGGTTTATTATGGATCCCCATTAGTTCCTGTCAAGGCAGCAGCTACTCTTCCTGGGGTTTATTATGGATCCCCATTTAGTTCCTGCCAAGGCAGCAGCTACTCTTCCTGGGGTTTATTATGGATCCCGATTAGTTCCTGTCAAGGCAGCAGCTACTCTTCCTGGGGTTTATTATGGATCCCGATTAGTTCCTGTCAAGGCAGCAGCTACTCTTCCTGGGGTTTATTATGGATCCCGATTAGTTCCTGTCAAGGCAGCAGCTACTCTTCCTGGGGTTTATTATGGATCCCCATTTAGTTCCTGCCAAGGCAGCAGCTACTCTTCCTGGGGTTTATTATGGATCCCGATTAGTTCCTGTCAAGGCAGCAGCTACTCTTCCTGGGGTTTATTATGGATCCCGATTAGTTCCTGTCAAGGCAGCAGCTACTCTTCCTGGGGTTTATTATGGATCCCCATTTAGTTCCTGTCAAGGCAGCAGCTACTCTTCCTGGGGTTTATTATGGATCCCCATTTAGTTCCTGTCAAGGCAGCAGCTACTCTTCCTGGGGTTTATTATGGATCCCCATTTAGTTCCTGTCAAGGCAGCAGCTACTCTTCCTGGGGTTTATTATGGATCCCCATTAGTTCCTGTCAAGGCAGCAGCTACTCTTCCTGTGGTCCAGCCAAATGAGGGCGTTGCAATACATTTCACAACAGATTTCACAACAGGACCCTGCTCTACAACACAAAATCCATGTGTATGTGTGTGTATGAAGCATATGT
>NC_088244.1:5396208-5538708 GCF_036934945.1 Oncorhynchus masou masou | reverse complement strand
TTATTATATTTGACTAATGCACCTCATATTTTTGTTGGACACCAAAAAATTGTGCAGATCATGAAAATCGTGAGATAAGTATCACAATAAATATTCTGTTTTGTGTCATTTTGTTTGAGAAACAGAGACCGGGGATTCAATCTGATCAGCTGTAGATCAGCATTGTAGCGCGTTTGACATTTAAAGGTAACTTCCAAGGTGACATATGCAGAGTTTACCGTGAATGCAGTCTCCGTGAGTGTGGAAACATTGCCTTTAAAAGGTGCAAGGCACGATCGGATCAGAAGTTGGCCATAATGTTAATGATTGTGTTTACATTATTGTCACAAGTGCTGTCCATTTTTGTGGAGTTTGTGAAAATCAACTGTAATAAAATGTAGAAGGTCCAATGACTGTCCTGGAGGGGTGACTGTCCTGGAGGGGTGACTGACCTGGAGGGGTGACTGTCCTGGAGGGGTGACTGTCCTGGAGGAGTGACTGTCCTGGAGGAGTGACTGTCCTGGAGGGGTGACTGTCCTGGAGGAGTGACTGTCCTGGAGGGGTGACTGTCCTGGAGGGGTGACTGTCCTGGAGGGGTGACTGTCCTGGAGGAGTGACTGTCCTGGAGGAGTGACTGTCCTGGAGGAGTGACTGACCTGGAGGAGTGACTGTCCTGGAGGGGTGACTGCTTGTTCAGATTCATATTCTGCTGTATATTTGTCAAATTATCATTGAGTATGTGGGCCTGTAAATTGCCAAAGCTGTGTCAACACGCCTGATGCCATTTGATGACCTGCAGCAGGCTATGTTTAAAGATAACGGATTTATGAAACAATGACACTCACTGAAATGGTTTGAATTTCACCAACTGCTAAATGAGCAGACACGGAAGGTAGCAATTATACTTCCGGAAAATGGGTCCCCGAAAACAGAGGTTGAAGCAGGGACTTCACAGTGTCTTCTTCCAATACACCTATGGTTAAAGAACGAGAGGCTATGTACAACTGCATTCAACATGCAGGGCTGGCCATGTCCTTTTGGGGCCCTATCAAATCAAAATCAAATCAAATGTATTTATAAAGCCCTTCGTACATCAGCTGATGTCTCAAAGTGCTGTACAGAAACCCAGCCTAAAACCCCAAACAGCAAGCAATGCAGGTGTAGAAGCACGGTGGCTAGGAAAAACTCCCTCGAAAGGCCAAAACCTAGGAAGAAACCTAGAGAGGAACCAGGCTATGTGCGGTGGCCAGTCCTCTTCTGGCTGTGCCGGGTGGAGATTATAACAGAACATGGCCAAGATGTTCAAATGTTCATAGATGACCAGCATGGTCAAATAATAATAATAATCACAGTAGTTGTCGAGAGTGCAGAGTAAATGTCAGTTGGCTTTTCATAGCCGATTATTCAGAGTATCTCTACCACTCATGCTGTCTCTAGAGAGTTGAAAACAGCAGGTCTGGGACAGGCAGCACGTCCGGTGAACAGGTCAGGGTTCCATAGCCGCAGGCAGAACAGTTGAAACTGGAGCAGCAGCACGGCAGGTTGACTGGGGACAACAAGGAGTCATCATGTCAGGTAGTCCTGAGGCATGGTCCTAGGGCTCAGGTCCTCCGAGAGAGAGAAAGAAAGAGAGAATTAAAGAGAGCACACTTAAATTCACACAGGACACCGAATAGGACAGGAGAAGTACTCCAGATATAACAAACTGACCCTAGCCCCCCGACACATAAACTACTGCAGCATAAATACTGGAGGCTGAGACAGGAGGGGTCAGGAGACACTGTGGCCCCATCCGAGGACACCCCCGGATCCTTCTGGGGCCCTATCCATCTGGGGCCCTAGCCTTCTGGGGCCCTATACATCTGGGGCCCTAGCCTTCTGGGGCCCTAGCCTTCAGTGGCCCTATCCTTCTGGGGCCCTATCCTTCTGGGGCCTTATCCATCTGTGGCCTTATCCATCTGGGGCCTTATCCTTCTGGAGCCCTATCCTTCTGGGGCCCAATCCTTCTGGGGCCCTATCTTTCTGGGGCCCTATCCTTCTGGGGCCCTATATTCTGTTTTCCCTCTCTAGATTCTGTTTTTCCCTCTCTAGATTCTGATTTTCCCTCTCTAGATTCTGTTTTTTCCCTCTCTATATTTTGTTTTCCATCTCTAGATTCTGTTTTTCCCTCTCTAGATTCTGTTTTTCCCTCTCTAGATTCTGTTTTTTCCCTCTCTAGTTTCTGTTTTTCCCTCTCTAGATTCTGGCTTGCTGTGACCTGTGTGTGATTCAAGAAGTTTGAGACTCTAAAGGGGAAGCCATCAAATCAAATGATATTGGTCACATACATACTGTATATTTAGCAGATGTTATTGCAGGTGTAGTGAAATGCTTGTGTTCCTAGCACCAACAGTGCAGTAGTATCTAACAATTCACAACAATCCACACAAAACTAAAACTAAACGAATGGAATTAAGAAAGACACACTGTGCTTATCTCTTCCTCATCAATATGTTGTCTCCTCTTCTCCTGAACCCATCTCTTCCTCATCAATATGTTGAGTCTCCTCTTCTCATCTCTTCCTCATCAATATGTTGAGTCTCCTCTTCTCCTGAACCTATATCTTCCTCATCAATATGTTGTCTCCTCTTCTCCTGAACCCATCTCTTCCTCATCAATATGTTGTCTCCTCTTCTCCTGAACCCATCTCTTCCTCATCAATATGTTGAGTCTCCTCTTCTCCTGAACCCATCTCTTCCTCATCAATATGTTGAGTCTCCTCTTCTCATCTCTTCCTCATCAATATGTTGAGTCTCCTCTTCTCCTGAACCCATCTCTTCCTCATCAATATGTTGAGTCTCCTCTTCTCATCTCTTCCTCATCAATATGGTGACTCTCCTCTTCTCCTGAACCTATATCTTCCTCATCAATATGTTGAGTCTCCTCTTTGTCATTATATATCTCCACTGAGATATGGTCAGATACAGTTTCAGTTTCTCCACCAGGCTCTCCCTCTACCTCTTCCTGTCCTACATCTTCCTCTTCCTCTCTCAGCACTGGTAACGTTCCAGGAGACATGTGTGGCTTTGTCAAAATGCACAGACTCAAAGTCTAACTCTCCTTCAGGGAAAGATGGGAGGGATGAGTCTGCAAAAACAACATCACAGACAGAAAAATATCATATGAGATGGAAAATAATAACAAAGACAGAAAAATATCATATGAGATAGCGTCTGAGAAAATATATTATTTCAGTCAGCACAAAGACTAATACATTATATTTATTGGATATCTGAAGTCTATTTTGGATTGATCCCTTATAACATATTATGCAAGAATGGAGATTGTTCATATGTTGACCAGTAAGTTATATGTAGGTAGGGCCTAGACAGTTGATGCACCTTCATGTGCCAGATACAGACAGAGACAGATAGACAGGGTGGAAGTGGTAGCCTACACCTCTAAGGGATGGAGGTAGGGCTGGGGCTTGTGTTCTACATCTGAAAGTAAAAGCACAGCATGGCTGACATGTTGAATCTACGTTGAGCACATCAACATAAACACCTTCTTCTTATGTGTGACTTTTTTTTTACGACAAAAAGCAAATGCTTTTAACATACTGTGATTTTCTGCCATTTTAATTGACATATTAGTTTAAACTATTTTGTAGTTCTCTGTATGTGCTGTCTGTCACTACTTTGTCAATGTGTTTTGTTCTATTTCTGTACCCCCATTTTGACAGGAAGCTTCGTGATGCAAAAACAGATGTAAAACTAAACTCACTCTCTTCCTGTCAGAAATCAGAAGAGCTTAATAGGAAATGAAAAGCTGGCAAACAATAAAATCATTACATGTCTCTTGGTAAAACTGAACAACTAAATGCACAAAAAAAATCAATGACATATATAGTTTGAATTTACCTATCCTATTCTACCTAGAAGATAGAAGAAAACTTTGCTGATTTGTTTAACGGATTCATTTTCAGGTAAACGTTATGCAGGTTGTAGTTAGAACACTGCACCTTCACTGACATTTAGTGCAACTACTTCCTGAAAGTGTTTGTTTTTGTTTTTCTGTCTTTGTTATTATTTTCCATCTCATATGATATTTCTCTGTCTGTGATGTTGTTTTTGCAGACTCATCCCTCCCATCTTTCCCTGAAGGAGAGTTAGACTTTTGAGTCTGTGCATTTTGACAAAGCAAAGCCACACATGTCTCCTGGAATGTTACCGGTGCTGAGAGAGGAAGAGGAAGATGTAGGACAGGAAGAGGTAGAGGGAGAGCCTGGTGGAGAAACTGTATCTGACCATATCTCAGTGGAGATATATGATGACGAAGAGGAGACTCAACATATTGATGACGAAGAGATGGGTTCAGGAGAAGAGGAGACTCAACATATTGATGAGGAAGAGATAGGTTCAGGACATGAGGATAGTCAACCTATTGATGAGGAAGAGGCAGAGATGATGGACTCAGGAGAAGAAGAGGACACAGGAATACAGAACCTTGGCTCGCCAGGGGGTTGGTCTGTGGTTGTTCACTATGATGAAGAAAGCTGGGATGGTGCACTCCAGGACATAGAGAAGATTGTAACCACAGGACAACCTTTTGCCGAACAAGACAGTGAAAACCGTGAAGTCGGAAACGCAGAGCAAGGTGCTTACGAGAACAGTGATGTGAGGTGTTTTGTGGGTGTCACTGAAGACGTCACCATGGAGATCACAGCAGATATATGTGAAGAAGAGGAAAGACAGACGTCTGAGGAAAACCAAGAGGAATCATCTGATTCAGACCTGGAGGTCCTGACCAGCTCTATCACCAAAAACCAGAGAAAAGAGGGAAATAAAGTAGTGAACTTCCTCTCCCAGCAGACTGTTCCTCAGGAGAATGAAGAGGAAGACGAGCAAGAAGAAGATGGAGCTCAAGAGGTTGTTTATGATTGGCCAGAACCTGCAGCAACACAGAATGTGCAAGCTCTTATGGTCAACGCCTTTGTGGAACACCCACTTCTGAAGAAAATTAAGGAGTTCCAATCGGACGACCACCAAGAGGCGGATGAAAGATTCGCAGATTACCCCTCTGTCTGCTCTCCGTGTAAAGACAAAAAGGATGGAGGAAAACTGTCTAGTCCCCTGGAGGGTATCTGGAATACAGAGGAGAAAGTAGACATCATGGAAGAGGTAACAGCCTCTATCTCTCCACGCGTAGAAGGTGAGCAAGATTTAGTAGATTGTGCGATGTTCAATACCAATATTGACACTGGCATGAGGAAGAGTATTGGATACCATCTTGAACCTCAGAGTGACAGCAATAGTTCCAGTGGCAGTTCGAGTGAGGATGAGGAGGAACAACAGAAGTATAAGGAAGAACACCAAGCGCTGCCAAGATACCAGGGTCTTCCTCGGAGAGACCGGAGGTCTGAGGATTCTCCTCTTCAAGTTCAGTGGGGAGGTGGAGAGGAGGACGGCTCCAAGCAGAGCGTTGCTGCCGACCTGCATCTTTCAGAAACCATCTCCGATGTCCCCACTTTTACCCTTCACAGCGAGGCCAGACGCGGTAGAGCAGCTATAACTATCCCCAGTGGTACCGGCAACATGTCACCTTCTGACTCTGAGGAAAGTTTGCCCGGAGCGTTGTGGACATCGCAGGCTGAACAAAGAGAGGATAAACGGGAAACTTGGCTTTGGGGTGAGGCTGGGCCAGGCGCTTTAGAAGAGGAACATCTTTGCAAAGTTCAACTGGAACTAGCAGGAAGGTTGAAGAGCCACATTCACACTGATATAAGCTGGGACACAGGGAAGAATAATGTGAAACGTGGTGGTTTAATTCACGATTACCAACATGACGCGTCTGGAATCACAGAGAGTGGAGAACTTGCAGACGAAGAGGATGACGAAGAGGATAATAGGAGTTGGGAACAAGAGAAAGAGAGAATCAAGGCATTCTACAAGTTTTATAATGATGAAGAGGAAGAGTGGGAGAATGCCACTGGAACAGAATGTGATTTTTCAGGGAGGAGGCCTAGAGTTCAGTTCTGTATGGATCCCCTGCCTCAAGTCATTGAATACACAGACAGGTAAGTGAAATAACAAACATAAAAAATAGTTACAACAACCGCCAACCAGGAAATGCCTATTTCTACTTGAACAAGACATGTCACTCTCACTGTGGTATACATGAGTGAAATGATTTACTATGTCACTGCCTGTCTACTACGTTCTCAGCAGCAGTGATGTTGATTTGGTCGACAAGTTATCTGATGGAGACGAGGACCTGGATTCTACAGAAAGGCTTGAAGTGAGCACACACACTCTCTCTCTCTCTCTCTCTCTCTCTCTCTCTCTCTCTCTCTCTCTCTCTCTGTTTCTTTCCTTTAGCCACGAGCACATGACGATGTTGTGACTATTTCAGGTGCAGAGTGAACCTGAGAGACAGAGAATGAGTTTACCCGAGACTCAGGAGCAACAAGGAGAACTACAAGGTCTCAGAAAAATGCCTCAGACCCACACCAAGAGAGACCAAGTAAGTCTTTAACCCACAACGGCAGGGTAGCCTAGTGGTTAGAGCGTTGGACTAGTAACCGAAAGGTTGCAAGTTCGAATCCCCGAGCTGACAAGGTACAAATCTGTCGTTCTGCCCCTGAACAGGCAGTTAACCCACTGTTCCTAGACTGTCATTGAGAATAAGAATTTGTTCTTAACTGACTTGCCTAGTAAAATAAAGGTAAAAAAAAAACTTGCTATAAAAAAGGTGCTTGATTGATTCCTCTGACACACTGTGTTTCTGTAGTATCAGAGGGTGCCAAAGTTACTGGTGAAGATAACCCTGTTGACAGTGATTGGACTTCTGACATTTTGGTGGACAAGATACCAACTGGACTTGGACTGGTGATTTGGCTAAAATTGTGTTGCCTAACGACTGTACTGTATTGTCAATGTGTCTGAATAGAATTAGAATGTAAAAAGTAGCAGTAGTTAAGATTTTTAAAAAAAGGCTTACTTGTAAGGCAAATGCTATCTCCTTATATACTGTAGTTGCTGTCACTTATTTGTATCATGGCATCATCTATATCATGTCTTTATCTGTTTTGAGGATAATAAAGGGGTATATTTATAGTCCCATTCGACTTTAAGCGTCGGTCGTTTTTGTTGTTGTTGCCATCACAGATACAGAAAGCCTTTGGATTTTGCACACAAACGTACATTTTATTGTATAAATTCTCTGGTAACGGTGTGACTGTTGCCAACGCGCAGGAAATTCAGAGGAGGGCGCTGTCAATGCGATGTTCAAAGAGGACCCGGAAGTAACATAGGAATGTTGTGTGGAAATGGGCGGGGACAGAAGGTTGGTTTTTGGAAGTGAAACTGTAAGTCAACACGAGTAATTGTCTGTGTCAATCAGAGGTAGCTACAAATATATCGCCGACAGTATGGCCGCACTGCGCAATAAATCTGACCAAGAAATCAAGGATCTGCTGGATGAGTATGGCATTAAGCATGGGCCTGTCGTTGGTAAGTCAATCTTTGATTTGTTTGAATTAGCTCACGTTAAGCTAAGCTTTACCCAGCCCTGTCCGACTACACTCCACGATTTACTATGGAGTTGAGCGTTGACGAGTGTGGGCGGACTGCAGCTCCGACTTCACAGAAAATGAAAGAATGACACGCATTTACACAGTTGAAATCCCTATTTTTTTGTTGTTGTTGGTGTATAAAAACTTAATTTTATGTGACATCAGAGCTCCAGTCCTCCCACACTAGTTGTATTATACATATGTTTTTATTGCCGCGAAAGCCATCGTTAATCATGGCGTGTAGTTGGCTAGGCCAGCCTATGTTTTAAAGTTACAATACATGGGCTGGGTATGCTTAGTTTAGCTAACGTTTGCTAGTTATTTTAGTTACAAATTCCTAGTCTGAGTAGGCCTGCTTAATAGACTAACTTAGATGTCTATGACCAGACAGTCTCAAATGTACTGATGATATTCTAATAGTCATGTAACTATGGTTTTAAATTGCATTACTGAGCCACATCTAACATTTCTGCATTGTAGACACTACAAGACCACTGTATGAGAAGAAGCTGAAAGAAGCCATGGCCAAAGCCAATGTCAAGGTGACAAAACCATCCCCAGACAGAACCTTCTACAGAGAGGACCGTAAGTTAGACATGCATGATAACACAAGGCTGCTTTATGCATATCAACCATTAGACTGAACTAAGCTCTCGACAGGCGCAGCGGTCTAAGGAACTGCATCGCAGTGCTAGAGGTGTCACTACAGACCCTGGTTCGATCCCGGGCTGTATCACAACCGGCCGTGATCACGAGTCCCATAAGGCGGCACACAATTGGCCCAGCGTCGCCCTGGATAGGGTTTGGCCGGTTTTAGGCCGCCATTGTAAAGAAGAATTTGTTCCTAACTGACTTGCCTAGTTAAATAAAGGTTGAATAAAAATGTAAATAAGAAAGTGGAACTCGGTAATGTTAGTTTACTTTTGTTTCTTAATTTCAGAGGAAGAAGTCACCTATGTCACCTACCAGACACCAGTAAGTATTGATTATTTTGTTTGCAGTTGCTTCTAGAACATGTCCTTTTGTTGACAGAATGTCTAATTAAGCAATGAGACACGAGTGCTTCTAGAACATGTCCTTTTGTTGACAGAATGTCTAATTAAGCAATGAGACACGAGTGCTTCTAGAACATGTCCTTTTGTTGACAGAATGTCTAATTAAGCAATGAGACACGAGTGCTTCTAGAACATGTCCTTTTGTTGACGGAATGTCTAATTAAGCAATGAGACACGAGTGCTTCTAGAACATGTCCTTTTGTTGACAGAATGTCTAATTAAGCAATGAGACACGAGGGGGCTGTGGTATACGGCCTATATCCCACGGATAAGGGTTGTTCTTAGGCACCTGGACACAGCCCTTAGCCGTGGTATATTGACCATATACCACAAACCCCTGAATTGCCTTATTGCTATTATAAACTGGTTAACAACACAATTAGGACAGTAAAAAATGCATTATTTTTCAGCCAATCAGTATTCAGGGCTTGAACCACCCAGTTTATAACCATCAATATTCTTCTGTTTCTCATATTTGCAGGTTAGAAGTGAGGGTCCTTCTGGAGATGGGAAACCCTACATGAGGTCAAGACCAGAGTACAGCGAGAGGGACCGGGTGGATGAGTATGTTTGCTTACAGATAGCTTTGCATTAGTAAATGTCATGTTATTCAGTGTTTTTGTGGTCAGTTGATTTAATGTGGACCAATACAACTAATCAAAGCTTTTCTCTCTCTCTCTCCTTTGCAGTAAACCCTATTCAAGACCAGAGTACAGTGAGAGGGACCGGGTGGATGAGTATGTTTGTTTACAGATAGCTTTGTAGTCAGTTGATTTAAAGTGGACCAATACAACCAATTAAAGCTTCTCTCTCTCCTTTGCAGTAAACCCTATTCAAGATCAAGACCAGAGTACAGCGAGAGGGACTGGGTGGATGAGTATGTTTGCTTACAGATAGCTTTGCATTAGTAAATATCATGTTATTCAGTGTTTGTGGTCAGTTGATTTAAAGTGGACCAATACAACTAATCAAAGCTTTTCTGTCTCTCTGTCTCCAGTAAACTCTATTCGAGATCAAGACCAGAATACAGCAGCGGAAGACCGTACATTGATGAGTAAGTCTAGTTTAGACAGATTTCACATTGTTCATGTATAACAAATGTTTTAATAGCCCGGTCCCAGATCTGTTGCGGTCTTGCCAAGTCCTATGGTCATTATTGTGCCGAAAACAACCAATACGAGCTGGCAATGCAGCATAAACCGATCTGAAACCAGGCTAATTGTTCAGAGATGTGATTTGTGCTTCTCTGACATGTATCCATCATTCATATACACTAGGTAGTCCACTGTTCCACTTGAATGTACCTAATGTACCTGTGGTACAGAGCATTCATGAAGTATTCAGACCCCTTTCCTTTTCCCACATTTTGTTACGTTACAGCCTTATACTAAAATGGATGAAATAAACTATTTCTCTTCACATCTACACACAATACCCCATAATGACAAAGTAAACAGGTTTCTCAGAATCTTTTGCAAATTCATAAAAAAATAAAATAAAAAAAACTTATTTACATAAGTATTCAGACCCTGTGCTATATGACTGGAAATTGAGCTCAGGTGCATCCTGTTTCCATTGATCATCCTTGAGATGTTTCTACAACTTGATTGGAGTCCACCTGTGGTAAATTCAATTGATTAGACATGATTTGGAAAGGAACACACCTGTCTATATAAGGTCCCACAGTTGACAGTTCATGTCCAATCAAAAACCAAGCCATGGGGTTGAAGGAATTGTCCATAGAGCTCCGAGACAGGATTGTATCGAGGCACAGATCTGGGGAAGGGTCGCAAAACATTTCCGCAGCATTTTTTTTTTTTTTTAAACCTTTATTTTACTAGGAAAGTCAGTTAAGAACAAATTCTTATTTTCAATGACTGCCTAGGAACAGGTGGGTTAACTGCCTTGTTCAGTGGCAGAACGACAGTTTTGTACCTTGTCAGCTCGGGGGTTTGAACCTGCAACCCTCCAGTCACCAGTCCAACGCTCCAACCACTAGGCTACTCCGCCATTGAAGGTCCCCAAGAACACAGGGGCCTCCATCATTCTTAAATGGATGAAGTTTGGAACCACCAAGACTCTTCTCCTTAGAGCTGGCCGCCCGGCCAAACTGAGCAATCGGGGGAGAAGGGCCGTGGTCAGGGAAGTGACCAAGAGCTCCAGAGTTTCTCCGTGGAGATGGGAGAACCTTCTAGAAGGACAACCATCTCTGTACTACTCACCAATCAGGCCTTTATGGTAGAGTGGCCAGACGGAAGCCACTCCTCCGTAAAAGGCTAATGTGAGCCCGCTTGGAGTTTGCCAAACGGCACAGAATGGCCTCTGACCTTGAGAAACAAGATTCTCTGGTCTGATGAACCTAAGATTGAACTCTTTGGCCTGAATGCCAAGCGTCACTCCGGGAGGAAACCTGACAATGAGTGGCCCAGCCAGAGCCAAAACCTCTGGAGACCTGAAAATAGCTGTGCAGTGACGCTCCCTATCCAACCTGACAGAGCTTGAGAGGAACTGCAGAGAAGAATGTGAGAAACTCCCCAAATACAGGTGTGCCAAGCTTGTAGCGACATACCCAAGAAGACTCGATGCTGTAGTCGCTTCCAAAGGTGCTTCAACAAAGTACTGAGTAAAGGGTCTGAATACTTATGTAAATGTGATATTTCCATTTAAAAAAATATATTTGCAAATATTTCTAAACCTGTTTTTGCTAGGTCATTATGGAGTATTGTGTGTAGATTGTTGAGTGAAAAACAATTTCATACATTTTTAGAATAAGGCTGTAACTTAACAAAATGTAGAAGGAGTCAAAGGGTCTGAATACTTTCCAAATGCCTTCAGAAAGTATCCCCACCCTTTGACCTTTTTCTCAGCCTTCATTTTAAAATAGATTCCATGGAGTCGTTGTCTCTGGCCTACACGCAATACTCCATAATGTACAAGTGGAATTATGTTTTGTAGAAATGTTTACGAATGAATACAAAATAAAGCTGAAATGTCTTGAGTCAATATAGTATTCAATCCTATAGTTATGTCAAGCCTAAAATGGTGCTTAACAGGCCACACGCATGGACTCTGTGGGTAATAATAGTGTTCGACATTTTTTTTTATGACTACTTCATCTCTGTACCTCACACATACAATTATCTGTAAGGCCTCTCAATCGAGTAGTACATTTGAAACACCTCACACATACAATTACCTGTAAAGGCCTCTCAAATAGAGTAGCCCATTTTGAAACACAGATTCGACCACAAAGACCAGGGAGGTTTTCCAATGCCTCGTAAAGAAAGGCATCGAACCTAAATGACGAGAGTGAAAAGACCGCCTGTACAGAATAACATTATTCCCGAAACATACATTGTGTTTGCAACAAAAGGCACTAAAGTAAAACTGCAACAACAACAAAAAGTAACCAAGAATTTTACTTCATGTCCTGAATGCAACGTGTTATGTTTGGGGCAAATCCAACACGTCAGAGTACCACTTTTTTATGGTTTTAAGCATGGTGGTAACTGCATCATATTATGGGTATGCTTGTCATTGGCATGAGAGTTGTTGTTTTTAAGGATAAAAAGAAACATAAAGCTAAGCACAGGCATTATCCTAGAGGAAAACCTGGTTCAGTCTGCTTTCCAACAGACACTGGGAGACATTCACCTTTCAGCAGGACAATAACCTTAAACACAAGGCCAAATCTGCACTGGAGTTGGTTACCAAGATGATATTGAATGTTCCTGAGTGGCCTAGTTGACTTTAAATCTACTTGAAAACCAATGGCAGGACCTGAAAATGGTCGCCGAGCAATGATTAATTACCAACTTCACAGAGCTTGAAAAAAAAAAAAATGTTTTTAAGTAAGCAAATTTTGTACAATTTCAAGGTTTGCAAAGCTCTTTCTTAGACTTACCCAGAACGACTCACGGCTGTAACCGCTGCTAAAGTATTGACTCGGGGGTGAATTCTTACGTAAATGAGATTTGCGCTTCATTTTCAATACATTTGCAAACGTGTAAAAAAATAATTTTTTTAAATACATTTTTAAAACATATCTAATATCTTGTCATTATGGGACATTGTGTGTGTAGATGGGTGAGAGGAAAAAGGAATCCATTTTGAATTTAGGCTGTAACACAACACAATGTGTAATGCGTCAAGGGGTGTAAATACTAACAGAAGGCTTTGTATACAAACAGACCTATCCCCCTAACTGAAGAGCCTGCTTTTACTATGTTGGTCTGATCACATGGATGAATGTAGTCATGTTTGAGACCTGTTTTCAGGCCCCATGTCTACAACACGCCGTCGTCATCCTACTCCAAACCAACGCCTGTGGTGAAGTCTGGAGGTGGCGTTGTGAAGAAGGAAAACACAACTAGTTCTGGGAGACTGATCCCTCTCTGGGTCCAGTTCCTGGTTTTCCTGATGCTAGCCGGGTTCCTCTACTTCATCTTCACTAACATGGAGTCTGCAGAGAGTAGCCCCTTTAACAGAATCCAATGATCAAAAATGTACAAATAAATGTCAATCTGGGATATGTTCTTTAGGCACGAAACGGTCCAAAATGGCGAAGTACTATTTGTTCTTGAGCTATAAGAATCGCTCGTTTTCTGATGGACAATGTTTTTTTTTAAATGTTTCATTTCGTGTGTCCTAATGAATATGACTCAGTTTTCATATTTTACAAATATATAAAGGCACTTCCCATGCCTGTTTTTCTTTTAACTCTTTTTGCATGTTTTTTAAGGTGACTTTGGGTTCTGGGAACTTTACTATTGGTGAAAGGAAAGCTGTAACATTTCCTCCTGTCTCAACTCCTTTGTAATGACTAGATGGTGATGTATAGTGTTCTGTTTATCAGAATTGCCTTGGGGTGCTTCTACTGTGGGTAACAGTACTATCTTCATCTTCACAAATGTAGAGAGCCCGCGGCCCACAGTAAATGTAGAGAGCCCGCGGCCCACAGTAAATGTAGAGAGCCCGCGGCCCACAGTAAATGGAGAGAGCCCGCGGCCCACAGTAAATGGAGAGAGCCCGCGGCCCACAGTAAATGGAGAGAGCTCGCGGCCCACAGTAAATGTATACGATACGGTCTATTTGGTATGATTTAGTAATGGCTATTTGTGTAAAGGTCCTGACAAAATGAGACATCTAGTTGCTTAGTCAGCCAGACGTAGTATCCTCACATTCTCTCTGCATTCTTGGGGATATACTGTACTACAAAGCAGTACTGTAGCTTGAAATGGGTACGGGGTCTAATTGACTCAACAACCAAAAACACATCTAAGTTTAACTGGAAAATCTCTAGTTATTTCTGGAAGTTAGCTGGCAAACTCATGGATCCTGCATTGTAGTATACCCCTCAGGAGAACCCCGGCCCACCTGGCGCTAAAGTTCTAAATGACATTACAACACTCTCAATGACATTACAAAACTCTAAATGACGTTACAAAACTCTAAATGGCGTTTTAAAGTTCTAAATAACGTTACAAAATTCTAAATGACGTTTTAAAGTTCTAAATGACTATACAAAATTCTAAATGACATTAAAGTTGTAAACAGATCCATAGCCCCCCCCCCCCCCCCCCATTTAATTGTGGGGGACAATACAGTTCTAAATGAAGTACCGTAGCATTTTGAACTGTTGATGATTTCTGTCCATACATTTATAGAACTGTAATTGCTGTGGTCGGTGTATCGTCATTTTAAATGTAATGTGAGTTGTGGTTTTGTTAGATGTACTCATGCTACTGCTTCTTTTTAGTTTTCTACACCAGTATCATTTTGTAACAAAGTAACTTTTTAAAGTTTTCAGACACTTGTCTGTTTTATCAGAGGAGATCACTTTGGTCACACAATAATGTTTATAAGCACAGGCTGTGTCCTATATAAGCAATAGGATGCCATTTTGGACAGACCCAGTTTACAAATGAAAATAACTTCAGCAGGACAGCAACTGTTCAGATATACTATTTTGTATCCAGCCATTGAGTCATTCATAGGATTCTCCAACTTTAAAAATAAATGTTTTTATATCAATTTGTCTGCTATTTCTTTATTTAATTTGAGGTTAGTAGTATTAACTAGTAGAAGATCTAACTTGTGATAACAGAATGGAAGAAATCCTTTTTTCTTTGTGTTTAAAGGAATTCTAAATTCCTCTGTATTATTTCCCCAATCAGAATTAATTACTCTGTCAATGCATTCTATGGGATTGTAAGACCCAATATTTTTATAAGAAATGGACAGAGCCCCGGTCTTAAAAGTCAGGTAACAGCGTTTAATTCAAGAGAGTACTGACCCAAAATACAAAGAACATTACATTTTAAAGAGAAGATTAAAATGACGTCATCAGTTCTCACACTTTCTCCGATCCACACAATAGTCTTCAGGTCTGGAGATTGTCTTCTACTCCCCTCATAAAACAAACATTCCAATCTGTCTAAAAGATATACCATCCCACTTCCTTAAACCCGCAAGGTACAGACAATTCATTCGTTTTAACAACATTTTCAGTCCTAGTTTAACTAAAAACCCATACATTTCGTACCACAACATAATAGTATTAAAATAAATGGTTCTAATTTAAATGTATACATAATTAATAATTTCAACTATCATTTCCTCCAACACTTTGTCATTTGTTCCCAGCTCCACAGTGAATAGAACTTAGTGATATCGGTGAATGTGGTAATTCATAACCGAGTGAAATATAAAACCCCAATAGATTCTAGATACTACAGAGGGCATACGGGTCTCTCTGAGATGGAAGTCCCAACGGGTCTCTCTCTGAGATGGACGTCCCAACGGGTCTCTCTCTGAGATTTTATTGATTTATTTTACCTTTATTTAACTAGACAAGTCAGTTAAGAACATATTCTTATTTTCAATGACAGCCTAGGAACAGTGGGTTAACTGCCTGTTCAGGGGCAGAACGACAGATTTGTACCTTGTCAGCTCAGGGGTTTGAACTTGCAACCTTCCGGTTACTAGTCTAATGCTCTAACCACTAGGCTACCCTGACGTCCCAACGGGTCTCAAAGCCATCTTTCCAAATGGAGCAAAGCCTGGGCATCCGAGGCAACGTCACAACTATCAGTAAGATGGTCCCAGATCTGTTCGTGCTTCCTTTCCAACTCCTATAGCTGCAATATTAGACATTTCTCTTAACCATAGATCACAATCTGTAAAAGCAAGAATTAATTATCCTTGATGTTGTCCCCTGTTAATTTACAGTGCTGTCTTTTAATAAAACAAAATTAATTAGATGAATTGTGTAAACACATTAACAAGAAACCTAAATTATGTTTCACAGTCAAACTTAAAGTCTTAGTACCAGTATCAAACTTCTAGCCTGGTCCCAGATCTGTTTGTGCCGTCTTACCCACTTCTGTTGTTATTGTCTCACCAACAGTGGCAAGTCAGCACAAACAGACCTGAGACCAGTCTATCAAACTACTCCATTCAGAAGCAGAGCCGACAAACCTAAGTGAATCTTTCTTCAGTCCAATAAGTGTCCACTGTTCTCTTGTTGACCATCAAGTCTTATTCAACCATCATTTAAAGGCCCAACCATACATTTAAAATGTGCTTTTCCTGTGTTTTATATATATATATATATATATATTTCCACTTTGAGATGGCCTGAAATTTCAGCCTGTTTTTGGTGGGATGTAGATTTGACCTGCCTGGTGGCATCACTAGGCGGTATATTAGTTAAAACTAATAACTAGTCCCATTTACTACACTCAGACCACTCCCAGACAGTCCTAGAAAAATGATTGCTTGAGAAATTCTTTGCAAAATAAGCTATTTTTTTGTTTATTTTTGATCATTTTATTTGAAAACAATCACAGTAAAGTACTTCATTTTTACACAGAAATGATTTGAGAGATAAAAACCGCTACATTGGATATTTTAAATCATTGGAACACAGTGTTCTATTTCATGTCCATAATTGTCAGTTGTAGCTGGCCTGAGAACTGGTCCAGAAAGGCCAATGTGTCCAGAAAGGGTCATTATAGTCAATGCCCTTTTCATAGTTGATTGTAGTGTTTATTACAGTGTACCTGGTATATAGACGATGACCTAACAATTACTGTACCTCTACCAAGTGCTGCTGTCATGTTCTAATGCAGGATTCTACCAGGTACTACTAGTAGATGCTGAGAGATTGAGGCATTTTCGTGTCGATGTCTCCTTCCTAGTGTTTTCGGATAACTTGGTCTTGTGTCTTCTCCACCTGTGCTCCAGAGCCATCCTTCAGGAAGGTTTGTCAGCTCAGGAATGTCTCTCCATGGTTCCATCTTTAATGGTTCTCTCAAAAACATAGCAACTGCCCAACTCACAATTTTATTGCTAAGGCAACGTAAGTGTTCTCCACACCTGTTGGTCAAATCAGACATGTAAATGGACGTGTCAGTGTGTTCATGGTTATATACAGGAGGATTCTTCTATATGACCTTGACAGTGGTAAGCGAAGACAACCAGGAATACAAACTGATGTGCTTTGTTTCACCATTGTTTCTATGCATATCAGTTTAGATTCTAGCAGGGTTAGGGTCAATTCCATTTCAATTCAGGAAGAACAATGAAATTCCTAATCTCTTCAATACTTTTTCAATGAGGAAAATGTGGAATTGGTTTAAATGGAACCCGACCCCAAACTTGGATTCTTGGCTAAAGCTAGGAGTGGGATTATACATGACAAGGACTCACAGGTTCTGGTCTCTCTCTCTAGCTCCGAGGGTTTCTTCTCCCTCTTGCAGAGCACTCTGGCAACGATGATGATGATGATGAGGAGCGCCACGAGGAAGGTCAGAGCAGACGCCAGCCAGCTGATCACCATAGGGCTCAACACTGGGTCTGGGTCTGGTGAGGGTGGACGCAAACACACATGGACAGACAATATGAGAAGTGATACTTTATATCTTCCAGGTCTGATGAGGGTGGACGCAACCAATGATGGACGCAAGCAAACATGAGTATATGTATGGCCACAACCCTGCTGGACAGACAGTCAGTATATGAGAGTATAAATAGTTTACATTAGAGTTTATCATTATAATTCATTACAACTAAACATCAACTCATCTACTTGTATAATCATCTGTGTTTCTTTCTCTGCATTAGAATCGATAAATAACCTTCACGACACCAATCCACAAGGCCTGAGGTGGTGCCCGAGTAGCCTGGCCTCACGACACCAATCCACAAGGCCTGAGGTGGTGCCCGAGTAGCCTGGCCTCATGACACCAATCCACAAGGCCTGAGGTGGTGCCCGAGTAGCCTGGCCTCATGACACCAATCCACAAGGCCTGAGGTGGTGCCCGAGTAGCCTGGCCTCACGACACCAATCCACAAGGCCTGAGGTGGTGCCCGAGTAGCCTGGCCTCACGACACCAATCCACAAGGCCTGAGGTGGTGCCCGAGTAGCCTGGCCTCATGACACCAATCCACAAGGCCTGAGGTGGTGCCCGAGTAGCCTGGCCTCATGACACCAATCCACAAGGCCTGAGGTGGTGCCCGAGTAGCCTGGCCTCACGACACCAATCCACAAGGCCTGAGGTGGTGCCCTAGTAGACTGGCCTCACGACACCAATCCACAAGGCCTGAGGTGGTGCCCTAGTAGACTGGCCTCACGACACCAATCCACAAGGCCTGAGGTGGTGCCCTAGTAGACTGGCCTCGTGACACCAATCCACAAGGCCTGAGGTGGTGCCCGAGTAGCCTGGTCTCATGACACCAATCCACAAGGGCTGAGGTGGTGCCCGAGTAGCCTGGTCTCATGACACCAATCCACAAGGCCTGAGGTGGTGCCCTAGTAGGCTGGCCTCAAATATGTTTGTGTTGTCTTGGCAACTCAACAACCATAGAAGTAGGTAAACATCACATATCCATCTGGGACCAGGCTACTGCCCTAGATGCTGACTAGCATGGCATCACCTCCGATGGACCAGACTACTGCCCTAGATGTTGACTAGCATGGCATCACTTCCGATGGACCAGACTACTGCCCTAGATGGTGATGCCATGCTAGTCAACTCCGATGGACCAGGCTACTGCCCTAGATGCTGACGAGTATGCCCTCACCTCTGATGGAGATAGGGAGCGGTTGGCTCTCCCGGGACATGAAGGTTCTCCCGCCCAGCTGGACCTTGTAGAGGCAGTAATAGTAGCCCTCGTTGGAGCGCTGTGCGTTTGAAAAGGTGAAGGTGACGAAGGGAGAGAGGGCAGGCAGCGACTGTCGCACCGTGCCATTGGAACGGATCAGACGCAGCTGGAAAGAACCTTAGTAAGGAAATAAGATAATATGACTAAATAGCTACATTTACAAAAAACTATGTACTGCTTGTTCTTGGCTCTACGGACCGGTTTTCCCGTGCACAGCTTAGCCCAAGACTAAAAAAGCTTGCCGACTGGAGAATCTCAATTGAAATTACCCCAAAACTAGGCAAATTGTAAAATGAATCGAATAAATGAATCAAGTTACCTCCAGGGTACTGCTGCTCGGTGGAGCAGGTGATGTTGAAGCTGTGACCTTTGATGACAGAGCCCGTGGGAGCCTCGATGGACGTGTTGTGCCAGTGCCGAGGGGTGTGCAGCTCCACTGGCGAGATGCGAGAGAAACAGGGGGTCGGGGATCAATTTGACCCCGTCATTGAGTTACAGAATAGATCCAAATTACAAAACAAGTCACAGTCGAGTCATTTTTTTGTTTCTGGAAAAGATGTCAGGACTTCAGACAATACCTTTACCTTTTGTCGTTTTGGTTAAGTGTTTAGTAAGGAGAACATGTTTTGTAAAGGGAGTGAAATGAGGCAGTACTACTATCTATCCTGCACATATGAACACTGGACTTTAGCGCATAGCGTAGCAAATCGCTTGGTTTTCTTCCATTATATAGCTAACTGAACAGGCCCCAGATAACTCACCCACAGTGATGTTGATAGAGTTGCTGGGTGGAGAGCGAAGCATGGAGGAGGGAGAGCTGCCCTTGATCCTGTACAGACAGCTGTAGCTGCCCTGGTGGGTAGCCTCCAGGTCTGACAGAGTCAGCTCCACCCTGGTCTGGGCAGAGTCCACCCTCTGAGTCACCAACGGGGTGGCTATGCCCCTCTTATACAGGTGGAAGTCATTCAGGTGGTGGCCCAGTAGCACGGTACAGCTGAAGCGAACCGCCTCCCCGGCAGAGAAGACAGTGTGAGGGGAGAGCAGGGACAGGGTGGGCATCAACAGTGTACCTGTCAGGGACAAAAGGTATGTTATATAGCCATTAGGATAGTTCCTAGCCACATACATTGTCTCAACAACAACAAAAATACCACAATCACACCACACATATATTATCAATTGTTAATCGTTACCATTGTTCATATGTATTCCAACATGGAAATGTTTTCTGTCCCATAACAAATCCTCACTATTATAGGTGTCCTTGTCTCCTGTAGCCTGGGGATCTGTTTAAACAGTTTAAACAGATCTGGTACCAGGCTATCCTCCTGGGCCTCAGTCTCACCTGAGCATTTCACCCCAGCGTCATTATTATGGGTGCAGGTGAGGTAACTGTGGAGGACCCTGGGACATCGCGTCAGGCTCGCCTCGTGGCCAGAGCACTGGACGTGCCTCAGCCAGATCTCTCTGGAGCCCCTGCCAAACGCAGCTCCACGGAGGGCGTTCTCAGCCAGCCCACAGCCCAGCTCCAGGCACACCACGTCAGCCTCCCTCAGGTCCCAGCCGTGGTCACACACCGTCCCCCACTGGTTTCTCTGGAGCACCTCCACACGCCCAGAACACTCACTGTCCCCATTGACGAGCCGGATGAACGACACGCCATCTGCAGAGGGTATCATTTTGAGCAATTCACCGTCTGCATCGACTCCATCCCAAGTAACAAGAGCACAGCCTGTATGGGAACAGCATAACGAAGAGAGGAAAACATTAGATCTATAACCGTGGAAATACTGCAGAGGAGTCATTGCTACAGTACAAAGCAATACCTTTACAGTAATGGTTATGACACTTGCTCATTACATCAAAAGAGCACATTGAAATACTAAAGCAAGTTCTAGAATGAACAAATTACAACATATAATCATCAGGCACAGAGCAAAAACATTTAAATCATCTCTGACCGAGCGTACAAAGGACAAGGAGAATCTTCAGCATCTTTGTCACCGTTCCATTCGAGAGATGATGATGATGACGGCTCGATGCGATTTTCTGGGGAACAGACTACTCAAAATGCACCGGACAATGGAGTCCTTCAACTTGACACCACTATAGCTGGCTGGTTAACAAGTTAAAGTATCGCGGTGCAAATACTAGCCGAATAATTTCGGTGTGCTTAGCTCGTACAACTGGCTATAGCATACCTACTGGCGTCAGCTAACTAGCTACATTCCTTCATACGTGTTTAGTCCGTCGCGGTCCTTCTTTTCTCATTTAATCACGGATATTTAACATTTTAAACGGAGAACACTACCCCTGTCGTTAAAATAAATGTCCATTTAATATCAAACTTTTTTTTTGAGAGAAGGCGAAGATGATGGTTAAAAACGCGCTAGCTAGCATGTTAGCTAACTAGCGAGCATATAGTTACTCTAGTTAGCTAATGGGGTGGATGGCGTAGCTATAGTTAACATTATAGATACAGTATTCTTTATCATCAATATATAATGACTTCAAGGCGTGAATCCTTTCAAACATATTATTATTTTTTGTTTACGAAAACTAGCTAGACACATGTCCGTGACGCGTTGTATTTACGTCATCACGTATGGAAGCGATTCCCAAACCTTCCATCACACACAGAGAGGAACCTGGAGAAGAGTCAGTCCCCTGAGCATGCTGGCCCTGGGGACTCTGTTCACAAACACACCTCCGGAGCCCCAGGACAGCAACACAATTAAAGCATAAGAAAACAAATAATTACTTGACACATTGGAAACAATTTAACAAAAACAAAAAAACGAGCAAACTGGAATGCTATTTGGCCCTAAATAGAGAGAAAGTACACAAGTGGCAAAATACCTGGCCACTGTGACTGACCAAAAATTAAGGAAAACTTGTGACTTTCCACAAAGTGACTCAGTGAGCCAGTCAGCGAGCATAGCCTTGCTATTGAGAGAGGCCTCTGTAGGCAGACCTGGCTCTCAAGATAAGGCAGGCCATGTGCGCACTGCCCACAAAATGAGGTGGAAACTGAGCTGCACTTCCTAACCTGCCAAATATATGACTGTATTAAAGACACATATTTCCCTCAGATTACTCAGATCCACAAAGAATTTGAAAACAAATCGAATTTTGATATACTCCCATATATATCCCATATATATTATGCCAAATACCACAGTGTGTCATCACTGCAGCAAGATTTTGTGACCTGTTGCCACAAGAAAAGGGCAACCGGTGAAGAACAACTGTAAATACAACCCACATTTATGTTAATACACATTCCCTTTAGTGATTCAATTATTATCACATTGTTTAAAAACTACAAAGCCATGATATGACATTTGAATTTCTCTATTCCTTTTCAACTTTTGTGAGTGTAATGTTTACTGTTCATTTCAGATTGTTTATTTCACTTTTCTTTATTATGTATTTATTTTTTGCTTTGGCAAATGTAAACATATGTTTTCCATGCCAATAAAGCCCCTTTTGAATTGAACTGTATGTTTTCCTCTGGCTTGTGACGATGGGTCTATTCATTACACCGATTATGTAGCGAAACGTTTCGTCTGTTGCCAAGTGGAAATGTTTCGCAATGAAAAAACAAGATTTTCTATTGGACAAATCCATGTAGGTACCTCCCCGTTTAGTTCTGTTTGCTCTGTTCACTTCCGTTTGGTTCTCAAACTGTAATTGTTTTCTGTTGCAATACGTAATGAATACACCCAATGACCATCCCACAAAAAAAAAAAATTTAAAGTGTGACCATCCTTCCATCCCACAGACAGAGGTCACTCATTCACCACTAGCTACCCTGCTACAATTTATCCATTTCATACTGTATGTCGAGGATGAAGCTACAGGTCAACACTGAGTATACAAAACGTTAAGAACACCTGCTCTTCCAATGACACAGGCAGACCAGGTGAATTCAGGTGAACGCTACGATCCCTTATTGACGTCACTTGTTAAATCCACTTCAAATCAGTGTAGAGATTAAGGGGAGGAGACTGGTTAAAGAACAGGTTTTAAGCCTTGAGACAACTGAGACTTGGATTGTGTCTGTGTGCCATTCAGAGGGTGAATGGGCAAGACAAACTATTTCAGTGCCTTTGAACAGGGTTATGGTAGTAAGTACCAGGCTCACCGGTTTGTGTCAATAACTGCAACATTGCAGTTTTTTAAAGTTTTTTTTACACTCAATGGTTTCCTGTGTGTATCAAGAATGGTCCACCACCCAAAGGACATCCACACAACTGTGGGAAGCGTCGGAGTCAACATTTGTCAGCATCCCTGTGGAACGCTTACAACCCATTTCGTTACACCCGCAATAACATCTGATAAATATGTGTATGTGACCAATATGATTTCATTGGAACACCTTGTAGAGCCCATGCCCTTATGAATTGAGGCTGTTCTTAGGGTGAAAGGGGGAGGTGTTCCTAATGTTTAGTATACTCAGTGTATACCTCAGTGGGACGAACCATTGCACAGGAAAGTAGCCCATCTTTGGTAGAAAGTAGTGACCCGTGTGCAGGTACTGTAGGTAAGGGTAGCCATATTGATGGATGAAAAATATCTTAGCAGAACAAACATTCTTGATGCTCCTTTGATACAGACAGTCCCCCACCAATCACTGAAAGAGCTTTGTCATCCCACTAATTCATTTGACTACATGAGTCAATTGCAGATAACAGGTTGTAAAAAAAATATATACAGCTAGTCAAATGACGACAGCATTCACATTCGTAAGTTCATAACTGAAACCAAAAGTCTCATATGCATTATAACCTTTCAACGCACCACACTGACTTTTCGAGGCTGAATCAGGTATTCGTTTCTTAAATGTCTCTGCATTTTATCGAGGTTTTTGGAGATATTCTCATATTTAATAATCATCTATTTATTTCTGTTAAATGTGAACAGGTTGAGAGCAGACTTGAGTGAAACCATGCAGAGAGAGACTCTGACGATCATTCTCCTTTTACTCTGTGGTAATTCTCCTTTTACTCTAATAGTATTGTGCATAAGGCTATTACAGTGATTACAATGTAACATTGGGCATAACGGCTTTATCTATTGTATCTGAATTATATTAAACATGGAGAAACTTTAACTGGTATGTGGTTGAGGTTTTGAACAGTGTTACTTTGCCATCTCAAACAGCACCAAATCTCCCTACTGTCACTCAAAAGTTAAAGAGAAAATGTTCATGAATGTTATTACCATGTTACACATATAACAAAGTCACTATTTCCTTCCTTCTCTAGCTGGGCTTCCAGGTGACTGTGGAGTAATCGAGTTTCCAGCACTCCATTCTGATATAACTGGTAAACAACAGTATCCTTATTTTTTATGACCTTTATTTAACCAGGCAAGTCAGTTAAGAACAAATTCTTGTTTTCAATGACGGCCTAGGAACAGTGGGTTAACTGCCTGTTCAGAGGCAGGAACGACAGATTTGTACCTTGTCAGCTCGGGGGTTTTGAACTCGCAACCTTCCAGTTACTAGTCCAACACTCTAACTGGGCTACCCTGGATGAGTGCCAGTCTGTTTCTAATGTGGGACCAGGCTATTCATTTTATTCCCCGTGTACACTAAAGCATATGCTAGTTTAATTCAATTGTGTTGTCATCAACCTGTTGATATATATATACATATATATTTCAGCCTGTATGAAAATGACATGTGCCAGGAGTATCAATGCCTGTGTGGACACACATGGACAGGCCCCCACAGAACAACTCAAAGGTGAGGAGAACAACATGTCAGATGTCTTGGTTATAATACATGTATACATCATGGATTAGATCATCTTGAGGTTGTATATATATCCTTTTTTTAAATTTTAATTTTACTAGGCAAGTCAGTTAAGGAACATTGGGTTAACTGCCTGTTCAGGGGCAGAACGACAGATTTGTACCTTGTCAGCTCGGGGATTCGAACTTGCAACCTTTCAGTTACTAGTCCAACGCTCTAACCACTAGGCTACCCTGCCGCCCCAAAATCCTGAAGTATATATGTCAGCCTCAAAGTCTTTTCATCATGCATTATCAAAACAACGATACACAATATAATAACACTATATTTATTTATTTTATTATTACATTTTTTTCTCTCCCCAAAATCAAAACTGGTCTTTTTTCAAACATTATTACTGCTAACCAACCTGTTTTTCTGTTGCAGGTTGTGTTGTCCACAAATGTAGGAAAATCACCAACCGCTGTGTAGATCAGTTCTTCCAACAGTATCTACCCCTGTTATGTGAGTTAAGTTCATTACAGTTTAGTATTAATTACAGTGAAATGATTCATTACAGTTTAATATCATTACAGTGAAATGATTCATTAGAGTTCAGTGTTATTACAGTGAAATGATTCATTACAGTTTAATATCATTACAGTGAAATGATTCACTACAGTTTAGTATTATTACAGTGAAATGATTCATTACAGTTCAGTGTTATTACAGTGAAATGATTCCCTCCTCTAACTATGTTGGACTGTGTTTTCTAGTGGCAAAAAATCCAAAAGTTGCCTCAATTGTTGAACCAAATACCGGTATGTGTCAAAAATGTTTCATTCTAATGACAATGGGTCTTTTAAGACAGGGACAGAAAAGATTCTAAACTGTAAGGGGATGTGAAATTCTTTCATTTGAATGAGTTCTCTGTTTGTGTCAACGTAGAGCTTTTCATGGCTGAAATGACAGATGCTTATCTTGAATGCTGGCTCGAGACGACAGACTCCGAAGTCGGAGGTGAGGCAATGTTCAGCATATTTATCTTTCCACCATAATTTGCAAATTAAATAAATAAAAAAATCCTACAATGTGATTTTTCTGGATTTTCATTCCTCATTTTGTCTGTCATAGTTGAAGTGTACCTATGATGAAAATTACAGGCCTCTCTCATCTTTTTAAGTGGGAGAACTTGCACAATTGGTGGCTGACTAAACTGACCACTGTATATACGTATATAACCTATCTGTTTTTAAGTGATGGTCTGTTTGTATAAAGTATACTGTATCTGTTGTTATGTACTGGTCTTTGTGTGTATATATATATATACATATACATATACATATATATATATATATACACACTGTATCTGCTTTGAAGTGATGGTCTGTTTGTATACAGTATACTGTATCTGTTGTTATGTACTGGTCTTTGTGTGTATATATATATACATATACATATATATACATATATACACACTGTATCTGCTTTGAAGTGATGGTCTGTTTGTATACAGTATACTGTATCTGTTGTTATGTACTGGTCTTTGTGTGTATATATATATACATATACATATACATATATATACATATATACACACTGTATCTGCTTTGAAGTGATGGTCTGTTTGTATACAGTACACTGTATCTGTTGTTATGTACTGGTCTTTGTGTGTATATATATATACATATACATATATATATATATACATATATACACACTGTATCTGCTTTGAAGTGATGGTCTGTTTGTATACAGTATACTGTATCTGTTGTTATGTACTGGTCTTTGTGTGTATATATATATATACATATACACATATATATATATATATATACATATATACACACTGTATCTGCTTTGAAGTGATGGTCTGTTTGTATACAGTACACTGTATCTGTTGTTAAGTGTGTTTTTGTACTCTATATTCGCCGAGGTGATCACTGATTACAGTCTTTCTCTTGCAGGTTGTCATATGGGCAGGCTCATTGATAAGGCACAGCCGTTTATTACCTCGTTCTTTGCATTGATCTTTGATGATCCAGGTCAGACTTATTATCGCCTTAAAAAAGTGATATTTCACATTTTAAGTTTTACCTCCTAGAGTGGTGTGGTGTTGATTCATCCCTACAGTTTTGAAGTCCATCCGCCTGCTATTTATCAAGTTGCTGAAGAGAAATGTGAAAATTAGTACCTAGACAACAAGGTATTCTATGAGTCCTTAGACAACAAGGTATTCTATAAGTACTTAGACAACAAGCTATTCTAAAAGTACTTAGACAGCAAGCTATTATATAAGTACATAGAGAACAAGCTATTCTATAAGTACTTAGACAACAAGCTATTCTATAAGTACATAGACAACAAGCTATTATATAAGGACTTAGACAACAAGGTATTCTATAAGTACTTAGACAACAAGCTATTCTATAAGTACATAGACAACAAGCTATTATATAAGTACTTAGACAACAAGGTATTCTATAAGTACTTGGACAACAAGCTGTTCTATAAGTACTTAGACAACAAGGTATTATATAAGTACTTAGATAACAAGGTATTCTGCAGGTACTTCGATAACAAGGTATTCTATGAGTACTTAGACAACAGGGTAGTCTATAAGTACTTAGATAACAAGGTATTCTGGGGGTACTTAGATAACAAGGTATTCTATAAGTACTTTGAAAACAAGGTATTATATAAGTACTTAGACAACAAGGTTTTCTATAAGTATTTAGACAGCAGTATTTTATACAAGTACTTAGACAACAAGACATTCTATGAATACTTAGACAACAAGGTATTCTATAATTTTCATATCAGTTAAATCTGATTGCTATATATTCCATATTTTCAGTTGCTGTGAGCTGTTGGCTCTACCATACTTTGAAAGGAATGGTAAGCTGCTCTGGTCAGCTAGATGACAACTACATCAAGGAACTGAGTAAGGCAGATATCATATAATTTATATCACTACACAATTGTATTTAAAAATGTTTACATAAATGTACACATACCAAATGTTCATGTACGTTGCCTTCAGAAAGTATTCATACCCCTGGACTTATTCCACATTTTGTTGTGTTACAGCCTGAATTCAAAATGGATTACATAGATTTTTTAAATTGTTAAAACATTTGTAGACGCACCTTCGGCAGTGATTACAGCTGTCTTCCTGGTTAAGAGTCTTCCTGGTTAAGAGTCTTCCTGGTTAAGAGTCTTCCTGGTTAAGAGTCTTCCTGGTTAAGTCTCTTTCTGGTTAAGAGTCTTCCTGGTTAAGAGTCTTCCTGGTTAAGAGTCTTCCTGGTTAAGAGTCTTCCTGGTTAAGAGTCTTCCTGGTTAAGAGTCTCCCTGGTTAAGAGTCTTCCTGGTTAAGAGACTTCCTGGTTAAGAGTCTTCCTGGTTAAGAGACTTCCTGGTTAAGAGTCTTCCTGGTTAAGAGTCTTCCTGGTTAAGAGTCTTCCTGGTTAAGTCTCTTCCTGGTTAAGAGTCTTCCTGGTTAAGAGTCTTCCTGGTTAAGAGTCTTCCTGGTTAAGAGTCTTCCTGGTTAAGAGTCTTCCTGGTTAAGAGTCTTCCTGGTTAAGTCTCTAAGATCTTTCCACACCTGGATTGTGAAACAGTTGCCCATTATTCTTTTCAAAATTCTTCAAGCAGTCAAATTTGTTGTTGATTATTTATAGACAACCCTTTTCAGGTCTCTGCCATAGATCTTCAAGTAGATTTAAGTCAAAAAACGGTAACTCGGCCACTCAGGAACATTAAGTCTTCTTGGTAAGCAACTCCAGTGTTTTAGGTTATTATCCTGCTCAACGGTGAATTAATCTCCCAGTGTCTGGTGGAAAGCAGACTGAATGAGGTTTTCCTCTAAGATTTTGCCTGTGCTTAATTATTACAAGCATACCCATAACTTGATGCAGCCACCACTATGCTTGAAAATATGGAGAGTGGTACTCAGTAATGTGTTGTATTGGATTTGACCCAAACATAACACGTTGTATTCAAGACAAAAAGTTAATTGTTTTGCCACATTTTTTGCAGTTTTACTTTAGTGCCTTGTTGCAAACAGGATGCATGTTAAGGAATATTTTTATTCTGTTCAGGCTTCCTTCTTTTCACTCTGTCAATTAGGTTAGTATTGTGGAGTAACTACAGTGTTGTTGACCCATCCTCAGTTCTCCCATCACAGCCATTCAACTCTGTAACTGTTTTAAAATCACCATTGGCATCATGGTGAAATCCCTGAGTGGTTTCCTTCCTCTCTGGCAACTGAGTTAGGAAGGACGCCTGTATGTTTGTAGTGACTGGGTGTATTGATACACCATCAAAGTGTAATTAATAACTTCACCATGCTCAAAGGGATATTCATTGTCTGCTTTTTTTATACCTATCTACCAATAGGTTCCTTTCTTTAAGAGGCACTGGAAAAACCTCCCTGGTCTTTGTGGTTGAATCTGTGTTTGAAATTCTCATGCTCGACTGAGGGTCTTTATACAGTAGATAATTGTATGTGTGGGGTACAGAGATGAGGTAGTCATTCAAAAATCATGTTAAACACCATTAATATTATTGACTTCATGTAACTCGTGACTTGTTAAGCAAATTTTTACTCCTGAACTTATGTAGGCTTGCTATAACAAAGGGGTTGAATACTTATTGACTCAAGATATCACAGCTTAAAATGTTCAATGAATTTGTAAAAATCATGAAATAATATTGAAATCATTCCACTTTGACATAATGTGATGTGGGTAGGCCAGTGACACAACATCTCAATTGAATTAATTTTAAATTCAGGCTCTAACATATTAAAATGTGGGAAAAGCCGAGGGGTATGTGTCACATTCGTCATAACGAGGAGATCAAGGCGCAGCGTGCTATGAATACATTCTTTATTTACACAAAGAACACTAAACAAACTAACACAATAACAAAACGAACGTGAAGCTATAACACGAGTGCTGACATGCAACTACACTTAGACAATAACCCACAAAACCAAAAATGGTAAATGGCAACCTAAATATGATCCCCAATCAGAGACAACGATAAACAGCTGTCTCTGATTGGGAACCAATTCAGGCAACCATAGACCTACATATACCTAGACATACTAAAAACCCATAGATATACAAAAACCCTAGACAGGGAAAAAACACCTAGACAATACAAAAACTAAACCAACCACCCTCGTCACACCCTGACCTAACCAAAATAAAAAAGAAAACAAAGATAACTAAGGTCAGTGCGTGACAGTGTGAATACATTCTGAAGGCGCTGTAGATTCCCCTGAGTTTTTTGGCTCTTCTGTTGAATTTAGATTGGTTTCTGTCTGATTGTAAAACGACTGAGTACTCCACCAATTCTCTTTTTTTTCCCAACAGAAAAAAGGGCAGAGAGAGAGATGAAAGACAACATGTTACGTAAGTGAAATGACATTCTTTGTAATGACCGTGTTATTTTAAGTCTACAATCAGACATGGAATATGTCTTTAAGCATGGTCAAGTTAATAATTATGCTGTGGATGATACAGTGAGTGTACAAAACATTAAGGAACACCTGCTCTTTCCATGACGTAGACTGACCAGTTGAATCCAGGTGAAAGATATGATCCCTTATTGATGTCACTTGTTAAATCCACTTCAATCAGTGTAGACGAAGAGGAAGAGACAGGTTTAAAGAAGGATTTTTTAAGCCTCGAGTCAATTGAGACATGGATTGTGTATGTATGCCATTCAGAGGGTGAATGGGCAAGATAAATGTATTTCAGTTCTTTTTACCAGGATATGGTAGTAGTTGCCAGCCGCACCAGTTAGAGTTTTGAGCTTTGTGAGCACTATGGTGTTGAACGCTGAGCTCTCGTCAATTTGAGTCAACATGGGCCAGTATCCCTGTGGACTGCTTTCGAAACCCCTTGCCCCCACGGGCCTGGGGCCAGGGGCTTCAGCCCCGGTAAGGTGATGCATTAACCTGGCCCTGCTTGTAGAGTACATGCCCCTGGCAAATTGAGTCTGTTCTGATTAGGACAGTGTTCCTAATGTTTTGTCCACTCTGCGTATTTATTTAAGTCTGTGCTAATAGTTAAAGTTTTCAAATATTACTATTGTTGAAAGTTGTATCACTTCACCGCTTGTAAATTATGATGCGTATATTTTCACACATTTAAGTCGTCTCTTTCCAAGGGTGGAATCAGAAAGGTTTCTGTCTCTTTGTGGTAGGTTATATGACATGCATGAGCAAACCCATTCCAAACTGGAACTGGTGTAAAGGTCTCTTCGATGATCTTTTTGGTAAGTAATTATAGAGTAAAAAAAGACACACACACACACACAAAAAAAACAACAACATTAAGATGGCTAGAAATGAAGACCCCAGAAGACGGGGAGATGTAGTTTGAATACAATTAGTCTACCGGTCAGGGTGGCCTAGTGGTTAGAGTGGAGGGGCGGCAGGGTCGCCTAGTGGTTAGAGTGGAGGGGCGGCAGGGTAGCCTAGTGGTTAGAGTGGAGGGGCGGCAGGTAGCCTAGTGGTTAGAGTGGAGGGGCGGCAGGGTAGTCTAGTGGTTAGAGTGTAGAGGTGGCAGGTAGCCTAGTGGTTAGAGTGTAGAGGTGGCAGGTAGTCTAGTGGTTAGAGTGTAGAGGTGGCAGGGTAGCCTAGTGGTTAGAGTGTAGAGGTGGCAGGGTAGTCTAGTGGTTAGAGTGGAGGGGCGGCAGGTAGCCTAGTGGTTAGAGTGGAGGGGCGGCAGGTAGCCTAGTGGTTAGAGTGGAGGGGCGGCAGGGTAGCCTAGTGGTTAGAGTGGAGGGGCGGCAGGTAGCCTAGTGGTTAGAGTGGAGGGGCGGCAGGGTAGCCTAGTGGTTAGAGTGGAGGGGCGGCAGGGTAGCCTAGTGGTTAGAGTGTAGAGGTGGCAGGGTAGCCTAGTGGTTAGAGTGGAGGGGCGGCAGGGTAGTCTAGTGGTTAGAGTGTAGAGGTGGCAGGTAGTCTAGTGGTTAGAGTGGAGGGGCGGCAGGGTAGCCTAGTGGTTAGAGTGTAGAGGTGGCAGGGTAGCCTAGTGGTTAGAGTGGAGGGGCGGCAGGGTAGTCTAGTGGTTAGAGTGTAGAGGTGGCAGGTAGTCTAGTGGTTAGAGTGGAGGGGCGGCAGGGTAGTCTAGTGGTTAGAGTGGAGGGGCGGCAGGGTAGTCTAGTGGTTAGAGTGGAGGGGCGGCAGGGTAGCCTAGTGGTTAGAGTGGAGGGGCGGCAGGGTAGCCTAGTGGTTAGAGTGTAGAGGTGGCAGGGTAGCCTAGTGGTTAGAGTGGAGGGGCGGCAGGGTAGTCTAGTGGTTAGAGTGTAGAGGTGGCAGGTAGTCTAGTGGTTAGAGTGGAGGGGCGGCAGGGTAGTCTAGTGGTTAGAGTGGAGGGGCGGCAGGGTAGTCTAGTGGTTAGAGTGGAGGGGTGGCAGGGTAGCCTAGTGGTTAGAGTGGAGGGGCGGCAGGGTCGCCTAGTGGTTAGAGTGTAGAGGAGGCAGGTAGCCTAGTGGTTAGAGTGGAGGGGCGGCAGGGTCGCCTAGTGGTTAGAGTGTAGAGGAGGCAGGTAGCCTAGTGGTTAGAGTGGAGGGGCGGCAGGGTAGCCTTGTGGTTAGAGTGGAGGGGCGGCAGGGTAGCCTAGTGGTTAGAGTGGAGGGGCGGCAGGGTAGCCTAGTGGTTAGAGTGGAGGGGCGGCAGGGTAGCCTAGTGGTTAGAGCGTTGGACTAGTAACCGAAAGGTTGCAAGTTCGAATCCCCGAGCTGACAAGGTACAAATCTGTCGTTCTGCCCCTGAACAGGCAGTTAACCCACTGTTCCTAGGCCGTCATTGAAAATAAGAATTTGTTCTTAACTGACTTGCCTAGTAAAAAATGCGGTCTAATTTTTTTACTGTGGTTTTACTCTAGCTTCATCACCAAAGAGGAAACGACAGTACAAAGGTAAACAACTTGTCCTGTGCATGATAACTTCACGTTTAACAAGTCTTCCCTCGTCACTGAAACCGATCCCTTAAATCTTTTGATTTTTTTTCCCCCCTCAAGACTTCTTCATCTGTTCAATCCACGGTGGGATTACTGCAACAGCGAAATGCTAAAACTTGTTTTACGAGGTAATACTCTTTCTTATGAGGAAATGTATTACATTTTCCTTGTCAAAATGTATTAATTTGTGGGTTTTTTTTTAGGGTAATGTTGGGCATTTGCAGGTTTCCAAAGCAACAGGTGACCAGTGGAAACACGACAAAAAAAAAAAAAAGAATAACGTATTTTGAATGAATCATCCACAAACACAAGAGTTTGATTATACTTTGAAAATCATTATTTTGTTTTATCTTTAACATTTTGAAACTATTATATGTAAAGCACTAATACTGTCTTTTATTACATAGACAATGAATAAACATATAAATCACAATTAAATGTTCAACTTTGGATACAAAACACACATTGGATTGTTTTTCACTCCACAACTGTCACACCCTGACCATAGTTTATTTGTATGTTTCTATGTTTTGGTTGGTCAGGGTGTGATCTGAGTGGGCATTCTATGTTGGATGTCTTGTTTGTCTATTTCTATGTCTGGCCTGATATGGTTCTCAATCAGAGGCAGGTGTTAGTCATTGTCTCTGATTGGGAACCATATTTAGGTAGCCTGGGTTTCACTGTGCGTTTGTGGGTGATTGTTCCTGTCTTTGTGGCACCAGATAGGACTGTTTTGGTTTTTGCACGTTTCTTGTTTTGTAGTGTTTGTGTTTTAGTTGTTTTATTAAAACATGAATCTCAATAGCCACGCTGCATTTTGCCTCTCCTTCTCACCAAGAAAGCCGTTACAATGACTTTACAGTGTTTGCAACCCACTGTATTTAAAGTGTCCACAGTATTTTAGTGTTCACATTATTTTAGTGTCCACAGTATCTTACAGTGTCTAGAGTATTTTAGTGTCCACAGTATTAGTGTCCAGAGTATTTTACAGTGTCCACATTATTCTAGTGTCCACAGTATTTTAGTCCACAGTATTCTACAGTGTCCACATTATTCTAGTGTCCACAGTATTTTAGTCCACAGTATTCTAGTGTCCACAGTATTCTAGTGTCCACAGTATTCTAGTGTCCAGAGTATTTTACAGTGTCCACATTATTCTAGTGTCCACAGTATTTTAGTCCACAGTATTCTAGTGTCCACAGTATTCTAGTGTCCACAGTATTCTACAGTATTATACAGTATTCTACAGTGTCTAGATGTGCTTTAGTGTCCACAGTATATATATATATATATATATATATATATATATATATATATATTTTTTTGTTGTTGTTGTATTTTCCCCCTATTTTCGTGATATCCAATAGCGATCGTCTCATCGCTTCAACTCCCCAACGGGTTCGGGAGAGGCGAAACATGACCCGCCAAACTGCGCTTTTTAATCGCCAGCCCGCTTAACCAGGAAGCCAGCCGCACCAATGTGTCAGAGAAAACACCGTTCAACTGATGACTGAAAGTGTAGTTTGGTACGGAGTTGTGAAGTGAGAAAATCCAATTGACATTCAGCATCTTTTACTGTAGACCACCAAGTGAAATCCATAACACCAAAAAAATCCAGTCCATCTTTTACTGTAGACCACCAAGTGAAATCCATAACACCAAAAAAATCCAGTCCATCTTTTACTGTAGACCACCAAGTGAAATCCATAACACCAAAAAAATCCAGTCCATCTTTTACTGTAGACCACCAAGTGAAATCCATAACACCAAAAAAATCCAGTCCATCTTTTACTGTAGACCACCAAGTGAAATCCATAACACCACAAGTCTATATTTTTCTACCAGGTTACTGTAGTATGACACCATTCAAAAACAAATGAACCAAACCACTTATTGATGCAATTTTATTGAGCCACTGGTCAAATAAGCATTCTCGTTGTCGTTATATTGTAAAAGATGACCATGTTCTTTAACAAACACAATATACAGATTAACCTGTATTTGTCATGTAAAATATGATAAGTTACTCAGCGATAATTCTAATCAAAACTTCACCGTGTGGTAGTGAATAAATAAACTATCATGAGTGTGTGTGTGTGTGTGTGTGTCTCTGTGTGTGTGTCTCTGTGTGTGTGTGCATATCTCTCTGTGTGTGTGTGCGTGTGTGTGAGTGTGCGTGTGCGTGTGAGTGTGCATGTGTGTGTGCTTTTGCCTGGCAAATAACAACTCTAGCTATGCCTCCACCTTCTTTCCCATCATTAGTGTGAAATGAAATAACCCGTAATGAAATAGCCTGTAATGAAATAGCCTGTAATGAAATAGCCTGTAATGAAATAGCCTATAGCCAAAGAAAGTGGTGGAACGTTGGACATTCAACATGGATAAGCCGTTATAGAAACAGCATTTAACCATACAAATACAAGAAAATCATTGAGTTGAACTTAACAGTGGTCCCTCTATTCAGGTGACCTCTTTACCTCGTATGATTCAAAACAGAAACTAAAGCTCTTCTCGGGACATGGAGTTGTCCTAGCCTGATTCCCAGATCTGTTTGTGTCGTCTTGCCAACTTACAACTCAAAATGACAGCAGTGGAGTTGGTAATAACAGCACAAACCGATCTGGGACTCGGGCTAGAGTTGTCCTGTCGTCAGTACAATTCTTGAGAGCGTAAAATTATTCGGAACACCTTAATAAACATAACATGCTTCCATTAAAATAAAACATTATTAATAAAACAAATGGCACCCTATTCCTTACAGAGTGCACTACTTTTGACTAGAGCCTATAAGGCTCTGGTCAAAAGTAGTGCCCTAAATAGGGATAGGGGATAGTTTTCTATTTGGGATGCAGCCTTAAAGTTTCAGGTCCTTTGGATAACAGTAAAACCTGCTTTCAAATTCCTTCAAGAGAAACCAACAGTTCACAAAAACAAACAAGTTTCCTTTCTTCTGCAATTGCACGATAGTCTCTTTCTTAGTCAACGTGCCTTGGGGTACAGCTACATCATGTTGCCCTTCCATCCGATGGGCCCGACCAAAAAACATTGTCATTGATCATTGCGAGGAGTCTCCCATCAGGTGGATAATGAGTTCGTAGGTGGAGAGGACGATGGCTGTGTTGGGGATCTGTCTGATAAGCTGTGGAATGAGTCCTCTGTAAAACGCAGCGTAGCCCTCCTCCACTGCCACCAACCGGGCTGTCTGGAAGAAGTACTGATATTTGCTGCCCTCTTCTCGCAGCCTTGTCCGAATCACCTCTGATGAAGGGAGACAAGACGCGTTAGAAGGTGATTTTGAATGAAGTTTACAGTAGTATTTGACCCAAAGATGGAAGGAACGTTGGGAGTTTAATCTAAAAGACTGTTCACTCAAAAGGCCAAGTCTGTAGCTTTCTGGGCGACCCAACCGATAACACATAGAAATGAGAGTTATAGAGCTGTCATTCTCATTGAAAGCCAGTATAATAACCTGTAGAGCCATTCTATGAATGCCATTTCGATGCTTCCCGTCTTAGATTTGGTTTTGTACACAGGCTTCAAAACAGCTTTAAAATGGATGTTTGGGTTATTGAAAAGAGATTTCACAGGGGTTTAGATTTTTACTGATTTTAAATTATTCTCTACACACCTTGTTTGGTCACAAACTGAAATTAGGCGAACATGATATAATTTTGAGTCACGATGTGTGTTTGCTTATTCCACAGTAGACTAGATGGCCGTTGACTGGGCCGTTGTCATTTAACAGCTACGGCTTGGCCTCCGACGTCAATGTGCATTTTGTCCGTTGAGGTGTGGTTTGACAAGTTAATCTTATTTACTACCCATTAACCCCATGCTTACCGTGTGGGTAGGCTATGCAGGAAGCACAACCCTTAGCGAAGGCAGCCGCCATCATCAGGCCTAGGAAGTCCGACGCCCCTTTTTCCGTCTCGCTGTTTGGCGACGTGAAGCGCGCTTCGTTCAGGCGTTTCTTCAGCGTCTCGTAGATGAGGAAACAGATCATGGTCTCGGAGATGCCAGCGTAGGACGCCGTCAGACCCCGGTAGAAACCTCTCATGCCCTCGGTCTTGTAAACGTAACGGGCACACTGCAGCGCGTTCGTCCTCTTCTCCCCTCGCGCCCTGGAGGAAATTATCAGAGGTTAGATTAGACTGAAAGAAAACATTTTCCAGAAGGAACTTAAAATTCGTGGAAAACAGAAAAAAAAACAGAGTGGTTCTCTTTGAAACAATAGAAAATACGTGTTTTGCTCCAGGTTGCTATGGTGCGCCTCAATGTGGGGATCCCGTGTGGCACAGCGGTCTAAGGCACTGCATCTCAGTGCTAGAGGCGTCACTACAGACCCCGGTTCAAATCCAAGGCTGTATCATCACCGGCTGTGATTGGGAGCCCCATAGGGCGGCACACAATGGGACCAGCGTCGTACGGGTTTGGACAGGGTAGGCTGTCATTGTAAATAAGAATTTGTTCTTAACTGACTTGCCTAGTGAAATAAAAAAAATGCACTGGGATTTTGTTTAGCTCCTGTTTGATAAGGTGTCCCCTAAAGCCCCAGGTGTAGAGGTGTCCCCTAAAGCACCAGGTGTAGAGGTGTCCCCTAAAGCACCAGGTGTCCCCTAAAGCACCAGGTGTAGAGGTGTCCCCTAAAGCACCAGGTGTAGAGGTGTCCCCTAAAGCACCAGTTGTCCCCTAAAGCACCAGGTGTCGAGGTGTCCCCTAAAGCACCAGGTGTAGAGGTGTCCCCTAAAGCACCAGTTGTCCCCTAAAGCACCAGGTGTCGAGGTGTCCCCTAAAGCACCAGGTGTAGAGGTGTCCCCTAAAGCACCAGGTGTAGAGGTGTCCCCTAAAGCACCAGGTGTCCCCTAAAGCACCAGGTGTCCCCTAAAGCACCAGGTGTAGAGGTGTCCCCTAAAGCACCAGGTGTAGAGGTGTCCCCTAAAGCACCAGTTGTCCCCTAAAGCACCAGGTGTCGAGGTGTCCCCTAAAGCACCAGGTGTAGAGGTGTCCCCTAAAGCACCAGGTGTAGAGGTGTCCCCTAAAGCACCAGGTGTAGAGGTGTCCCCTAAAGCACCAGGTGTAGAGGTGTCCCCTAAAGCACCAGGTGTCCCCTAAAGCACCAGGTGTAGAGGTGTCCCCTAAAGCACCAGGTGTAGAGGTGTCCCCTAAAGCACCAGGTGTAGAGGTGTCCCCTAAACCACCAGGTGTAGAGGTGTCCCCTAAAGCACCAGGTGTCCCCTAAAGCACCAGGTGTAGAGGTGTCCCCTAAACGATCTAGATGCACTATTGTAAAGTGGCTGTTCCACTGGATGTCAGAAGGTGAATTCACCAATTTGTAAGTCGCTCTGGATAAGAGCGTCTGCTAAATGACTTAAATGTAAATGTAAACCACCAGGTGTCCCCTAAAGCACCAGGTGTAGAGGTGTCCCCTAAAGCACCAGGTGTAGAGGTGTCCCACTAAAGCACCAGGTGTAGAGGTGTCCCCTAAAGCACCAGGTGTAGAGGTGTCCCCTAAAGCACCAGGTGTAGAGGTGTCCACTAAAGCACCAGGTGTAGAGGTGTCCCCCTAAAGCACCAGGTGAAGAGGTGTCCCCCTAAAGCACCAGGTGTAGAGGTGTCCCCTAAAGCACCAGGTGTAGAGGTGTCCCCTAAAGCACCAGGTGTAGAGGTGTCCCCTAAAGCACCAGGTGTAGAGGTGTCCCCTAAAGCACCAGGTGTAGAGGTGTCCCCTAAAGCACCAGGTGTAGAGGTGTCCCCTAAAGCACCAGGTGTAGAGGTGTCCCCTAAAGCACCAGGTGTAGAGGTGTCCCCTAAAGCACCAGGTGTAGAGGTGTCCCCTAAAGCACCAGGTGTAGAGGTGTCCCCTAAAGCACCAGGTGTAGAGGTGTCCCCTAAAGCACCAGGTGTAGAGGTGTCCCCTAAAGCACCAGGTGTAGAGGTGTCCCCTAAAGCACCAGGTGTAGAGGTGTCCCCTAAAGAACCAGGTGTAGAGGTGTCCCCTAAAGCACCAGGTGTAGAGGTGTCCCCTAAAGCACCAGGTGTAGAGGTGTCCCCTAAAGAACCAGGTGTAGAGGTGTCCCCTAAAGCACCAGGTGTAGAAGTGTCCCATAATCCACCAGGTGTAGAGGTGTCCCCTAAAGCACCAGGTGTCCCTTAAAGCACCAGGTGTAGAGGTGTCCCCTGAAGCACCAGGTGTAGAGGTGTCCCCCTAAACCACCAGGTGTAGAGGTGTCCCCTGAAGCACCAGGTGTAGAGGTGTCCCCTAAACCACCAGGTGTCCCTTAAAGCGCCAGGTGTAGAGTTGTCCCCTAAAGCACCAGGTGTAGAAGTGTCCCCTAATCCACCAGGTGTAGAGGTGTCCCCTAAACCACCAGGTGTGGAGGTGTCCCCTAAACCACCAGGTGTCCCCTGAAGCACCAGGTGTAGAGGTGTCCCCTGAAGCACCAGGTGTAGAGGTGTCCCCTAAACCACCAGGTGTCCCCTAAAGCACCAGGTGTAGAGGTGTCCCCTAAAGCAATAGGTGTAGAGGTGTCCCCTGAAGCACCAGGTGTAGAGGTGTCCCCTAAAGCACCAGGTGTCCCTTAAAGCACCAGGTGTAGAGGTGTCCCCTAAAGCACCAGGTGTCCCTTAAAGCACCAGGTGTAGAGGTGTCCCCCTAAAGCACCAGGTGTAGAGGTGTCAGGAGCTTTATAACACTAGTTTGAGGGACGAGCTATGTAACACTAGTTTGAGGGACGAGCTTTATAACACTAGTTTGAGGGACGAGCTATATAACACTAGTTTGAGGGACGAGCTATATAACACTAGTTTGAGGGACGAGCTTTGTAACACTAGTTTGAGGGACGAGCTATATAACACTAGTTTGAGGGACGAGCTTTGTAACACTAGTTTGAGGGACGAGCTTTGTAACACTAGTTTGAGGGACGAGCTTTATAACACTAGTTTGAGGGACGAGCTATGTAACACGAGTTTGAGGGACGAGCTTTGTAACACTAGTTTGAGGGACGAGCTATATAACACTAGTTTGAGGGACGAGCTATATAACACTAGTTTGAGGGACGAGCTTTGTAACACTAGTTTGAGGGACGAGCTATATAACACTAGTTTGAGGGACGAGCTTTGTAACACTAGTTTGAGGGACGAGCTTTGTAACACTAGTTTGAGGGACGAGCTTTATAACACTAGTTTGAGGGACGAGCTATGTAACACGAGTTTGAGGGACGAGCTTTGTAACACTAGTTTGAGGGACGAGCTATATAACACTAGTTTGAGGGACGAGCTTTGTAACACTAGTTTGAGGGACGAGCTTTGTAACACTAGTTTGAGGGACGAGCTTTATAACACTAGTTTGAGGGACGAGCTTTATAACACTAGTTTGAGGGACGAGCTATGTAACACTAGTTTGAGGGATGAGCTTTATAACACTAGTTTGAGGAACGAGCTTTATAACACTAGTGTGAGGGATGAGCTATGTAACACTAGTTTGAAGGATGAGCTTTATGACAGTAGTTTGAGGGACGAGCTATGTAACACTAGTTTGAGGGACGAGCTTTATAACACTAGTTTGAGGGATGAGCTATGTAACACTAGTTTGAAGGATGAGCTTTATGACACTAGTTTGAGGGACGAGCTTTGTAACACTAGTTTGAGGGATGAGCTTTATAACACTAGTTTGAGGGACGAGCTTTATAACACTAGTTTGAGGGATGAGCTATGTAACACTAGTTTGAAGGATGAGCTTTATGACACTAGTTTGAGGGACGAGCTTTGTAACACTAGTTTGAGGGATGAGCTTTATTACACTAGTTTGAGGGACGAGCTTTATAACACTAGTTTGAGGGACGAGCTTTATAACACTAGTTTGAGGGACGAGCTATGTAACACTAGTTTGAGGGACGAGCTATATGGACAAGTCCAAAAGGTAAACAGGATTCTAGGTCACCAGTTAACCTGCTCATCCTTGTAACTGACTTCAACACAGTCCTCTCTGTGTTCTATAGTGCACTACTTTTGAATAGGGCTCTGGTCAAAAGTAGTGCCCTATATTAGGGAATAGGGGGGGTGTAATTTGGTACGCAAGCAGCCGCTTAATATAGCCTCCTCCTCCCACACAGCCTAATGCGTCAGCCGCTCGGGTATTTATGGACCTGCCTGGTCACATGTTAAACCATGCTGCACTGCGTAACACAAGGACAGCACTGCAGCTAAGATGTGGGGGCTCGTCAAAGGGCACATTACACGTGGTGGTGACTGGTGATTAGACTAGTTACAGTAACCCAGACATGGTCTGTACCATTAGTAGAGGACAAACTCTCGAAGGTGTCCGTCTGCATTTAAAGATGTAATCAAAAGATTTTAAAAACAAAAACAAGAGATGATCAGGTTAGGAATGTACTACATATATAACAGGAATGTACTACATATATAACAGGAATGTACTACATATATAGCAGGAATGTACTACATATATAGCAGGAATGTACTACATATATAACAGGAATGTAAAGTGCATATATAACAGGAATGTACTACATATATAGCAGGAATGTACTACATATATAGCAGGAATGCACTACATATATAACAGGAATGTACTACATATATAACAGGAATGTACTACATATATAACAGGAATGTAAAGTGCATATATAACAGGAATGTACTACATATATAACAGGAATGTACTACATATATAGCAGGAATGTACTACATATATAACAGGAATGTACTACATATATAACAGGAATGTACTACATATATAACAGGAATGTAAAGTACATATATAACAGGAATGTACTACATATATAACAGGAATGTAAAGTGCATATATAACAGGAATGTAAAGTGCATATATAACAGGAATGTACTACATATATAGCAGGAATGTACTACATATATAACAGGAATGTAAAGTGCATATATAACAGGAATGTAAAGTGCATATATAACAGGAATGTACTACATATATAGCAGGAATGTACTACATATATAACAGGAATGTACTACATATATAACAGGAATGTACTACATATATAGCAGGAATGTACTACATATATAACAGGAATGTAAAGTACATATATAACAGGAATGTAAAGTGTATATATAACAGGAATGTACTACATATATAGCAGGAATGTACTACATATATAACAGGAATGTACTACATATATAACAGGAATGTAAAGTACATATATAGCAGGAATGTACTACATATATAACAGGAATGTAAAGTACATATATAACAGGAATGTAAAGTGTATATATAACAGGAATGTACTACATATATAGCAGGAATGTACTGCATATATAACAGGAATGTAAAGTGCATATATAACAGGAATGTAAAGTACATATATAACAGGAATGTAAAGTGTATATATAACAGGAATGTACTACATATATAGAATGTACTACATATATAGACATATAGCAGGAATGTACTACATATATAACAGGAATGTAAAGTGCATATATAACAGGAATGTAAAGTGTATATATAACAGGAATGTACTACATATATAACAGGAATGTACTACATATATAGCAGGAATGTACTACATATATAACAGGAATGTACTACATATATAACAGGAATGTACTACATATATAGCAGGAATGTACTACATATATAGCAGGAATGTACTACATATATAACAGAAATGTAAAGTACATATATAACAGGAATGTAAAGTGTATATATAACAGGAATGTACTACATATATAGCAGGAATGTACTACATATATAACAGGAATGTAAAGTGCATATATAACAGGAATGTAAAGTGCATATATAACAGGAATGTAAAGTGCATATATAAACAGGAATGTAAAGTGCATATATAACAGGAATGTAAAGTGTATATATAACAAGAATGTACTACATATATAACAGGAATGTACTACATATATAACAAGAATGTAAAGTGCATATATAACAGGAATGTACTACATATATAACAGGAATGTACTACATATATAACAGGAATGTACTACATATATAACAGGAATGTACTACATATATAACAGGAATGTAAAGTACATACTTTTTCTCCAGCTGCATCCTGGTCTTAACCATCCAGACGGGGTTCATGAGGGAGTTTGTTACAAAGGCTGAAACAGGAAGTAGAAATAGAGAGTTTCATGTCATATCACTGGATGGAGCAGGAGAGAGAGACGAGAGAGACAGACGAGAGAGAGAGACAGAGAGAGTGACAGACAGACGAGACAGACAGACAGACAGACAGACGAGACAGAGACAGAGACAGACAGACAGACAGACAGAGAGAGAGAAAGAGAGAGAGAAAGAGAGAGAGAGAAAGAGAGAGAGAGACAGACAAACAGAGAGGGAGAGAGGGAGAGAGAAAGAGAGAGAGAAAGAGAGACAGAGAGAAAGAGAGACAGAGAAAGAGAGACAGAGAAAGAGAGAGATATAGAGGGACAGTGAGTAAGTTCAGGGAAAGAACAAAAGGTCAGGGAGGTCAAATCCTCCAGGATTCCTGACAGAGCAGAAATTAAATCATTATACAACACATTATAAAAAGTGTGCAAAGCTGTCCATCAAGGCAAAGGGTGGCTACTTTGAAGAATCTCAAATATAAAATATATTTAGTCATGTTTAACACTTTTTTTTGGTTACTACATGATTCCATATGTGTTATTATCATAGTTTTGATGTCTTCACTAATATTCTGTCCAAACTTTTGCCTGGTACTGTGCGTATGTAAATACATACATACATACATACATACATACATACATACATACATACATACATACATACATACATACATACATACATACATACATACATACATACATACATGTTTTGGTGAACAAAATTCCCTCTTTTTTTTCTCTTTTTTGTGCTTAGATGCAAATGTTGCTCCTGTTTACACAACAGGTATAAAAACCATTTGTTTGCATAAAGGTGGAAGCATTTACACGGCTCCATCGCTTTGCGTTTCATACAGAATGAGGGTGTAGTGCTTCCACAGACACAGGGCTCTATATCCTCTACGTCCCAGGGCTCTATATCCTCTACGTCCCAGGGCTCTATACCCTCTACGTCCCAGGGCTCTACGTCCCAGGGCTCTATACCCTCTACGTCCCAGGGATCTATATCCTCTACGTCCCAGGGACCTATACCCTCTACGTCCCAGGGATCTATATCCTCTACGTCCCAGGGATCTATATCCTCTACGTCCCAGGGCTCTATGTCCTCTACGTCCCAGGGATCTATACCCTCTACGTCCCAGGGCTCTATATCCTCTACGTCCCAGGGCTTTATACCCTCTACGTCCCAGGGCTCTATATCCTCTACGACACAGGGCTCTATATCCTCTACGTCCCAGGGATCTTTACCCTCTACGTCCCAGGGCTCTATATCCTCTACGTCCCAGGGCTCTATACCCTCTACGTCCCAGGGCTCTACGTCCCAGGGCTCTATACCCTCTACGTCCCAGGGATCTATATCCTCTACGTCCCAGGGATGTATACCCTCTACGTCCCAGGGCTCTATATCCTCTACGACACAGGGCTCTATATCCTCTACGTCCCAGGGATCTATACCCTCTACGTCCCAGGGATCTATACCCTCTACGTCCCAGGGCTCTATATCCTCTACGTCCCAGGGCTCTATATCCTCTACGTCCCAGGGCTCTATGTCCTCTACGTCCCAGGGATCTATGTCCTCTACGTCCCAGGGATCTATACCCTCTACGTCCCAGGGATCTATACCCTCTACGTCCCAGGGATCTATACCCTCTACGTCCCAGGGATCTATGTCCTCTACGTCCCAGGGATCTATGTCCTCTACGTCCCAGGGATCTATGTCCTCTACGTCCCAGGGATCTATATCCTCTACGTCCCAGGGATCTATATCCTCTACGTCCCAGGGATCTATACCCTCTACGACCCAGGGCTCTACATCCCAGGGATCTATATCCTCTACGTCCCAGGGCTCTATACCCTCTACGTCCCAGGGCTCTACGTCCCAGGGATCTATATCCTCTACGTCCCAGGGATCTATACCCTCTACGTCCCAGGGCTCTATATCCTCTACGTCCCAGGGCTCTATATCCTCTACGTCCCAGGGCTCTATATCCTCTACGTCCCAGGGCTCTATATCCTCTACGTCCCAGGGCTCTATATCCTCTACGTCCCAGGGATCTATACCCTCTACGTCCCAGGGATCTATACCCTCTACGTCCCAGGGCTCTACGTCCCAGGGCTCTATATCCTCTACGTCCCAGGGCTCTATATCCTCTACGTCCCAGGGCTCTATATCCTCTACGTCCCAGGGCTCTATATCCTCTACGTCCAAGGGCTCTATATCCTCTACGTCCCAGGGCTCTATACCCTCTACGTCCCAGGGCTCTACGTCCCAGGGCTCTATATCCTCTACGTCCCAGGGCTCTATATCCTCTACGTCCCAGGGCTCTATATCCTCTAAGTCCCAGGGCTCTATATCCTCTACGTCCCAGGGCTCTATATCCTCTACGTCCCAGGGATCTATATCCTCTACGTCCCAGGGATCTATATCCTCTACGTCCCAGGGATCTATACCTTCTACGTCCCAGGGATCTATACCCTCTACGTCCCAGGGCTCTACGTCCCAGGGCTCTATATCCTCTACGTCCCAGGGCTCTACGTCCCAGGGCTCTATATCCTCTACGTCCCAGGGCTCTATATCCTCTACGTCCCAGGGCTCTATATCCTCTACGTCCCAGGGCTCTATATCCTCTACTTCCCAGGGATCTATACCCTCTACGTCCCAGGGATCTATACCCTCTACGTCCCAGGGCTCTACGTCCCAGGGCTCTATATCCTCTACGTCCCAGGGCTCTATATCTTCTACTTCCCAGGGATCTATACCCTCTACGTCCCAGGGCTCTATATCCTCTACGTCCCAGGGCTCTACGTCCCAGGGCTCTATATCCTCTACGTCCCAGGGCTCTATATCCTCTACGTCCCAGGGCTCTATATCCTCTACGTCCCAGGGCTCTATATCCTCTACTTCCCAGGGATCTATGCCCTCTACGTCCCAGGGATCTATATCTTCTACGTCCCAGGGATCTATATCCTCTACGTCCCAGGGATCTATACCCTCTACGTCCCAGGGATCTATACCCTCTACGTCCCAGGGCTCTATATCCTCTACGTCCCAGGGATCTATATCTTCTACGTCCCAGGGATCTATACCCACTACGTCCCAGGGATCTATACCCTCTACGTCCCAGGGATCTATACCCTCTACGTCCCAGGGATCTATACCCACTACGTCCCAGGGATCTATATCCTCTACGTCCCAGGGCTCTACATCCTCTACGTCCCAGGGATCTATACCCTCTACGTCCCAGGGATCTATACCCACTACGTCCCAGGGATCTATATCCTCTACGTCCCAGGGCTCTACATCCTCTACGTCCCAGGGATCTATACCCACTACGTCCCAGGGATCTATACCCTCTACGTCCCAGGGATCTATATCCTCTACGTCCCAGGGCTCTACGTCCCAGGGATCTATACCCTCTACGTCCCAGGGCTCTATACCCTCTACGTCCCAGGGATCTATACCCTCTACGTCCCAGGGCTCTACGTCCCAGGGATCTATATCCTCTACGTCCCAGGGCTCTATATCCTCTACGTCCCAGGGCTGTACGTCCCAGGGCTCTATACCCTCTACGTCCCAGGGCTCTATACCCTCTACGTCCCAGGGATCTATACCCTCTACGTCCCAGGGATCTATACCCTCTACGTCCCAGGGCTCTATACCCTCTACGTCCCAGGGATCTATATCCTCTACGTCCCAGGGATCTATATCCTCTACGTCCCAGGGCTCTACGTCCCAGGGCTCTATATCCTCTACGTCCCAGGGATCTATACCCTCTACGTCCCAGGGATCTATACCCTCTACGTCCCAGGGATCTATATCCTCTACGTCCCAGGGCTCTATATCCTCTACGTCCCAGGGCTCTATGTCCTCTACGTCCCAGGGCTCTATACCCTCTACGTCCCAGGGATCTATACCCTCTACGTCCCAGGGATCTATACCCTCTACGTCCCAGGGATCTATATCCTCTACGTCCCAGGGATCTATACCCTCTACGTCCCAGGGATCTATACCCTCTACGTCCCAGGGATTTATACCCTCTACATCCCAGGGCTCTATGCCCTCTACGTCCCATGGCTCTACGTCCCAGGGATCTATACCCTCTACGTCCCGGGGATCTATATCCTCTACGTCCCGGGGCTCTATATCCTCTACGTCCCGGGGCTCTATACCCTCTACGTCACAGGGATCTATGCCCTCTACGTCACAGGGATCTATGCCCTCTACGTCCCAGGGATCTATATCCTCTACGTCCCAGGGCTCTATACCCTCTACGTCCCAGGGCTCTATACCCTCTACGTCCCAGGGCTCTATACCCTCTACGTCCCAGGGATCTATACCCTCTACGTCCCAGGGATCTATACCCTCTACGTCCCAGGGATCTATACCCTCTACGTCCCAGGGATCTATGCCCTCTACGTCCCAGGGATCTATATCCTCTACGTCCCAGGGCTCTATATCCTCTACGTCCCAGGGCTCTATACCCTCTACGTCCCAGGGATCTATACCCTCTACGTCCCAGGGATCTATACCCTCTACGTCCCAGGGATCTATATCCTCTACGTCCCAGGGATCTATACCCTCTACGTCCCAGGGATCTATATCCTCTACGTCCCAGGGATCTATATCCTCTACGTCCCAGGGATCTATATCCTCTACGTCCCAGGGATCTATATCCTCTACGTCCCAGGGATCTATATCCTCTACGTCCCAGGGATCTATACCCTCTACGTCCCAGGGCTCTATATCCTCTACGTCCCAGGGATCTATATCCTCTACGTCCCAGGGATCTATACCCTCTACGTCCCAGGGATCTATACCCTCTACGTCCCAGGGATCTATACCCTCTACGTCCCAGGGATCTATACCCTCTACGTCCCAGGGATCTATACCCTCTACGTCCCAGGGATCTATATCCTCTACGTCCCAGGGCTCTATACCCTCTACGTCCCAGGGCTCTATACCCTCTACGTCCCAGGGCTCTATACCCTCTACGTCCCAGGGCTCTATACCCTCTACGTCCCAGGGCTCTATACCCTCTACGTCCCAGGGCTCTATACCCTCTACGTCCCAGGGATCTATACCCTCTACGTCCCAGGGCTCTATACCCTCTACGTCCCAGGGCTCTATACCCTCTACGTCCCAGGGCTCTATACCCTCTACGTCCCAGGGCTCTATACCCTCTACGTCCCAGGGATCTATACCCTCTACGTCCCAGGGATCTATACCCTCTACGTCCCAGGGATCTATACCCTCTACGTCCCAGAGATCTATATCCTCTACGTCCCAACGCGTTCTGCTTCAGACTGGGTCTCACCTGCACAGCCAGCTGAGGACATGTGCACCACTCCGCTGTTAGGGACGAAGACACCGTTGAACGTCTCTTTCGACTTCTTGTAGGAAGCAAAATAAATAGCTCTGCAAAGACAAGACGGAGGGAGGTGAGAACCCCCTGAAGGGATAAATAATGTTCCCATCTTTAGAAGTGTGTGTGTGTGAGAACAGCAGTGTGTGTGTGTGTGTGTGTGTGTGTGTGTGTGTGTGTGTGTGTGTGTGTGTGTGTGTGTGTGTGTGTGTGAACAACAGTGTGTGTGTGTGTGTGTGTGTGTGTGTGTGTGTGTGTGTGTGAGAACAGCAGTGTGTGTGTGTGTGTGTGTGTGTGTGTGTGTGTGTGAGAACAACAGTGTGTGTGTGAGAACAGCAGTGTGTGTGTGTGTGTGTGTGAGAACAGCAGTGTGTGTGTGTGTATGTGAGAACAGCAGTGTGTGTGTGTGTGTGTGTGTGTGTGTGTGTGAGAACAGCAGTGTGTGTGTGTGTGTGTGTGTGTGTGAGAACAGCAGTGTGTGTGTGTGTTTGTAACATCACGTTTCCCAGAGATGCCCGTGCTGTGAAGCAGCAGTCTTTGACAGAGCTAGCCAAACAATGCTGTCTGTCCTGTCCAGAGCAGTCTCATTTCTTTCTGCTATGCATTTGGAACAGCCAATCCCTGTGTGTGTGTGTGTGTGTGTGTGTGTGTGTGTGTGTGTGTGTGTGTGTGTGTGTGTGTGGGGGGGAGTTCACAGATTAAGAACGGAGAGGGAGGATTAGATGGCTGATACTTAGTGAGGACTGTATACTATGTAGTGTATACTATGTAGTGTATACTATGTAGTGTATACTATGTAGTGTATACTATGTAGTGTATACTATGTAGTGTATACTATGTAGTGTATACTAGGTAGTGTATATAAACCCTGGGGTGGAAAAGGGCTCAGGCATCAAGTCTACATTGGGATCATCCTGTTACCTTCATTAAAGTAAAGAACATCAAAGGGCCTGAAGCTGTGTTTTTCTTGCATTTCCCCCTCTGTCAGTATACAGTATAACCACGTCTGGCTTTCCAATAATATCTCGCTCCATGACTGAAAACAAAGGATTCCATGAAATATGGACTACTTTTTGTTAATGTTTGCATTAATGTCTTAACGATGTCACCCTCTATCCCGAGAAAAATCAACACTATACTGCAACTCTGTCACTTATAAAGCGGCGTTGTGTTCATCAGGGCACAGTGTAGCAAACAAATTATTTTTTTTTGCGACGGAAAACAAAAGCACACGTTTCTTATTGGACGAGTTCAGATAGAAGCTCTCCATTTTGTGTCTAGTGAACAGGCCCCTGCTTTGTTCTCTTCCACCTCACTATTCTGCTCTGCCATCCTATCACCACAGGTTACTGGAGCTGCCATCCTATCACCACAGGTTACTGGAGCTGCCATCCTATCACCACAGGAGGTTACTGGAGCTGCCATCCTATCACCACAGGTTACTGGAGCTGCCATCCTATCACCACAGGAGGTTACTGGAGCTGCCATCCTATCACCACAGGTTACTGGAGCTGCCATCCTATCACCACAGGAGGTTACTGGAGCTGCCATCCTATCACCACAGGTTACTGGAGCTGCCATCCTATCACCACAGGAGGTTACTGGAGCTGCCATCCTATCACCACAGGTTACTGGAGCTGCCATCCTATCACCACAGGTTACTGGAGCTGCCATCCTATCACCACAGGTTACTGGAGCTGCCATCCTATCACCACAGGTTACTGGAGCTGCCATCCTATCACCACAGGTTACTGGAGCTGCCATCCTATCACCACAGGAGGTTACTGGAGCTGCCATCCTATCACCACAGGTTACTGGAGCTGCCATCCTATCACCACAGGTTACTGGAGCTGCCATCCTATCACCACAGGTTACTGGAGCTGCCATCCTATCACCACAGGAGGTTACTGGAGCTGCCATCCTATCACCACAGGAGGTTACTGGAGCTGCCATCCTATCACCACAGGTTACTGGAGCTGCCATCCTATCACCACAGGAGGTTACTGGAGCTGCCATCCTATCACCACAGGAGGTTACTGGAGCTGCCATCCTATCAACACAGGTTACTGGAGGTGCCATCCTATCACCACAGGAGGTTACTGGAGCTGCCATCCTATCACCACAGGTTACTGGAGCTGCCATCCTATCACCACAGGTTACTGGAGCTGCCATCCTATCACCACAGGAGGTTACTGGAGCTGCCATCCTATCACCACAGGAGGTTACTGGAGCTGCCATCCTATCACCACAGGAGGTTACTGGAGCTGCCATCCTATCACCACAGGTTACTGGAGCTGCCATCCTATCACCACAGGAGGTTACTGGAGCTGCCATCCTATCACCACAGGAGGTTACTGGAGCTGCCATCCTATCACCACAGGAGGTTACTGGAGCTGCCATCCTATCACCACAGGTTACTGGAGCTGCCATCCTATCACCACAGGTTACTGGAGCTGCCATCCTATCACCACAGGAGGTTACTGGAGCTGCCATCCTATCACCACAGGAGGTTACTGGAGCTGCCATCCTATCACCACAGGAGGTTACTGGAGCTGCCATCCTATCACCACAGGAGGTTACTGGAGCACATTAGTGATCGGAGGATTGGTAACCAGATGCTGAAGTTAATGGAAAGAAGACTTTCTAGGTGTCACATCACTCCAGTAGATTATTGGCCTTTCATTTTAAGAAAAGGCCAACTATTTCGCCATATCCTTAGGAGATAGTTAGCTTAGAAAACATAATAATAACTGGGCCCAGGTTGGGGTAATCTGGGCCTTTCGCACCAACACAGTGAAACAAAGGAAAACCACATTATTAGGAAATGGTGTTGTCGTAAGATATTGTTCCTGCCCAGTTGTTAAAGTCTAACCATCTGTCAATTGAGATGGCATGGTGTGTGTGTGTGTGTGTGTGTGTGTGTGTGTGTGTGTGTGTGTGTGTCATGTTAGTGCACACGGAAAGTTAGAAACACATCCACACCCAAAACAGTACTTCCACCAAATCCACTCTGTTAAATGCAGTGTAGAAGGTGGACTGCAGAGTGGGCTTACCTTGAAGGGGCGACACCGACCAGATTTGGACCCAGTCCCCGGAAAAGAGACCTTAAACCCTCTTTTTCTAGAATTGACCTAGAATGGGAAGACATTTTTTTTAACTACATTTTACATTGATAAAAAAAAAAAAAAAGTTCTCATTGTGATGAATCTTTTTTTTGCAGAAGATTCTTCTGAGTTTGTTCCGTAAAATTCACACACAGGTATCGTTCTCACGCACACACAGGTATCGTTCTCGCGCACACACAGGTATCGTTCTCGCGCACTCACAGGTATCGTTCTCGCGCACTCACAGGTATCGTTCTCGCGCACTCACAGGTATCGTTCTCGCGCACTCACAGGTATCGTTCTCGCGCACTCACAGGTATCGTTCTCGCGCACTCACAGGTATCGTTCTCGCGCACTCACAGGTATCGTTCTCGCGCACTCACAGGTATCGTTCTCGCGCACTCACAGGTATCGTTCTCGCGCACTCACAGGTATCGTTCTCGCGCACACACAGGTATCGTTCTCGCGCACTCGCAGGTATCGTTCTCGCGCACTCGCAGGTATCGTTCTCGCGCACTCGCAGGTATCGTTCTCGCGCACTCGCAGGTATCGTTCTCGCGCACTCGCAGGTATCGTTCTCGCGCACTCGCAGGTATCGTTCTCGCGCACTCGCAGGTATCGTTCTCACGCACACACAGGTATCGTTCTCACGCACACACAGGTATCGTTCTCACGCACACACAGGTATCGTTCTCACGCACACACAGGTATCGTTCTCACGCACACACAGGTATCGTTCTCACGCACACACAGGTATCGTTCTCACGCACACACAGGTATCGTTCTCACACACACACAGGTATCGTTCTCACGCACACACAGGTATCGTTCTCACGCACACACAGGTATCGTTCTCACGCACACACAGGTATCGTTCTCGCGCACACACAGGTATCGTTCTCACACACACAGGTATCGTTCTCACACACACACACAGGTATCGTTCTCGCACACACACAGGTATCGTTCTCACGCACACACAGGTATTGTTCTCACACACACACAGGTGCCGTTCTCACACACACACAGGTATCGTTCTCACACACACACTTATTTATGACCCTAGGAAAGGATGATCTTTATGCCAGTAGCTGACAAACAGGTAAGAGTCAAGTGGGTGGACACACCTACAGGTATGAGCCAGGTGGGTGGACACACCTACAGGTATGAGCCAGGTGGGTGGACACACCTACAGGTATGAGTCAGGTGGGTGGACACACCTACAGGTATGAGTCAGGTGGGTGGACACACCTACAGGTATGAGCCAGGTGGGTGGACACACCTACAGGTATGAATCAGGTGGGTGGACACACCTACAGGTATGAGCCAGGTGGGTGGACACACCTACAGGTATGAGTCAGGTGGGTGGACACACCTACAGGTATGAGCCAGGTGGGTGGACACACCTACAGGTATGAGTCAGGTGGGTGGACACACCTACAGGTATGAGCCAGGTGGGTGGACACACCTACAGGTATGAGTCAGGTGGGTGGGCACACCTACAGGTATGAGCCAGGTGGGTGGACACACCTACAGGTATGAGTCAGGTGGGTGGACACACCTACAGGTATGAGTCAGGTGGGTGGACACACCTACAGGTATGAGCCAGGTGGGTGGACACACCTACAGGTATGAGTCAGGTGGGTGGACACACCTACAGGTATGAGTCAGGTGGGTGGACACACCTACAGGTATGAGTCAGGTGGGTGGACACACCTACAGGTATGAGTCAGGTGGGTGGACACACCTACAGGTATGAGTCAGGTGGGTGGACACACCTACAGGTATGAGTCAGGTGGGTGGACACACCTACAGGTATGAGCCAGGTGGGTGGACACACCTACAGGTATGAGTCAGGTGGGTGGACACACCTACAGGTATGAGTCAGGTGGGTGGACACACCTACAGGTATGAGTCAGGTGGGTGGACACACCTACAGGTATGAGTCAGGTGGGTGGACACACCTACAGGTATGAGTCAGGTGGGTGGACACACCTACAGGTCGGCTGATGCATAAGTCCCGCTCTCTGCTATATAAACACACTGCTGTTTTCTAGGACAATGTTGCCCGCACCTTTTGGTCCCCCCTCCCTCACTGTAACTACGTCATTTTAGTCAACTAGGCCTAAAAGAAAAACACTGTTGATGTTACTACGTGGTGCAATACGGACTTACAGAGTTAGTTATATTGCCAAAGTAAAAGACAACAACCAAGCATGAACTTCTCACATTTGTTTTTTTACCCCAAACACGGATTTTGAATACAACAATGATTGGCTAAATGAACCAAAACAGATACTTGAAGGCTGTTGTGTAACTTAAGAGTTGCAATGGCTCATGTCCAAACTGCACTGGGTGAACCGGTTGACAATATTATTTGAGCCAGTCATCCATTCAGCGGGAGTCCTGCCCACACTGGTTCAGTCAGTCAGTCAGCCAAAGGCCTCAAGCTCTAAACCCTTGAAGTGAGAAACATGAGAAACCCCCAGAGCACAGTAGAAGTGGTCAATTCAGCACAGCTTCCTCTTCGTGTTCAATTTGGCGGAGGCACAGTGACACCATGGCTCTCACACCAGCGAACCGATCGCTGCAGCTGTACATAGTCCATCTGTAAATAGCCCACCCAATCTACCAACCTCATCCCCATACCGTTTTTATTTGATTTACTTTTCTGCTCTTTTGCACACCAGTATCACTACTTGCACATCACTCCAGTGTTAATCTGCTAAATTGTAATTCTTCGCTACTATTGGCCTATTTATTGCCTACCTACATTTTGCACACACTGTATATAGACTTTCTTTTTTCTCCTGTGTCACTGACTTGTTTCTTCCATGTTATTCCATGTGTAACATTTCCACGGGTGGCATCAGCACTTACATAAGTAGTCCTGACTGTACGGCAGCGTAGCCTAGTGGTTAGAGCGTTGGACTAGTAACCGAAAGGTTGCAAGTTCGAATCCCTGAGCTGACAAGGTCGTTCTGCCCCTGAACAGGCAGTTAACCCACTTGTTCCTAGGCCGTCATTGAAAATAAGAATTTGTTCTTAACTGACTTGCCCGGTTAAATAAAGGTTAAATTTAAAAATTAAAGTATGTGTGTGTCCTTGCCTGCCTTCCTAGTTGTAAAACACATTCCCAACATGCTCTGCGGCAGTGTGTCTGTGCTCCCCACAGCTGGCGAAGAGAGATTAGATCAGAGCAGGATTCTCAGTCTTTAATCTTAAATACTGCTTTATATAAGATTAATTTATACTGAACAAAAATATAAAAAACACAACAAGTGTTGGTCTCATGTTTCATGACCTGAAATAAAAGATTCCAGAAAAATGTCCATAAGCAAAAAAAAAAAGCTTATTTCTCTCAAATGTTGTGCACAAATTTGTTTACATCTGTTAGTGAGCATTTGTCCTTTGCTGAGATAATCCATCCACCTGACAGGTGTGACATATCAAGAAGCTGATTAAACAGTATGATCGTTATACAGGTGCCCCTTGGGCTGGGGAAAATAAAAACAACTAAAATGTGCAGTTTTGTCATACAACACAACCCCACAAATGTGTCAAGTTGAGAGAGCAGTTGGCATGCTGACTGCAGGAATGTCCACCAGAGCTGTTGCCAGAGAATTTATAATGTTTCTTCTCTACCATAAGCCGCTTTCAACGTTGTTTAAGAGAATTTGGCAGTACGTCCAATCCGGATTCTTCACCTGCAGGACTGTCGGAGACCATGAAAACTGCACAACTTGAAGAATTTCTGCAACAAACAAAAAAACTGTCAGAAACTACATCCACTGACAGCTGGAACAGCGGGCATCTGGCAATCAGGAGAGTACTATATCAAGTAGATCGGTAACTACGTTGTTATGGGTAGGGAATGCAGGTGGTGAAAGTTGATCATATCCTGGTCCTACATGAGGCTGTGGTATTAGTTCTTCCTGCTGTGGCGTTGTTCACTTGTCTCCTTCTATTAGACGGGTGGGTTGTTTAGCCAAAAAAAAATGAAAATGATACGTGCGTAACCGTGGTGTAAAACAGGCAGGGTTGGCTTAGAATCAAAGGATTGTTGACGTCATGGAAACTATATATTTTGTCTCCATGGTAACAACTATATCAAGCACGTGGTTTCCATGTAGTTAAAATGACACTTCATTCCCCCATGTTCTGGCCCTTATTACGAGCTGTCCTGCCCTCAGCAGCCTCCTGTGCCCCCCTCACTTATACGAGCCCCTTACCGTAAGACCCATAGTAGAGACTGTCCCCACGTTAAATGAGCTCGCCCGCTTGTAGCCCTAAAAACCAGTAATGAGTTACTTCTGGTTGGTTCAGTCATTCCTATATGGGGAAAATAAATGGGGAATGAATAGGGTTGTGGGATAGACGATGATAATAAGGTCTGAGGTAAACACAGGAGTAGGAGATCTGACCTCTGTGAATGATGAAGACTTTGTGTTGTGTTCTATGAGATAATATCAGTCAGTTAACATGACCTCTATGAATGATGAAGCCTTCATGTTTTGTTCTATGAGATAATATCAGTCAGTTAACATGACCTCTGTGAATGATGAAGACTTCATGTTTTGTTCTATGAGATAATATCAGTCAGTTAACATGACCTCTGTGAATGATGAAGACTTTGTGTTTTGTTCTATGAGATAATATCAGTCAGTTAACATGACCTCTATGAATGATGAAGAGTTCATGTTTTGTTCTATGAGATAATATCAGTCAGTTAACATGACCTCTATGAATGATGAAGAGTTCATGTTTTGTTCTATGAGATAATATCAGTCAGTTAACATGACCTCTATGAATGATGAAGACTTCATGTGAGCTTCAGAATTCACAAAAAGTGACGTTATCTGATGTAGCTTATCTCATAGAACAAAACGTATACGATCTCCTAAACCTGTGTTTACCTCAGACCTTATATTCAGCGATTATCCAAAAACTCCATTCATTTTCCCCATAGGCTTTGTCCAACGAACAATGGAGGAGTGCCTAAAAAAAAACACCATTTCCTTCCATTTCCCTCTATTATAAGAACAACCCCTTACTGTAAGACCCATAGTAGACTAACCCCATGCTAATAAGGAAGGACAACCCCTTACCGTAAGACCCATAGTAGACTAACCCCATGCTAATAAGGAGGGACAACCCCTTATCGTAAGACCCATAGTAGACTAACCCCATGCTAATAAGGAAGGACAACCCCTTACCGTAAGACCCATAGTAGACTAGCCCCATGCTAATAAGGAAGGACAACCCCTTACCGTAAGACCCATAGTAGACTAGCCCCAAGCTAATAAGGAAGGACAACCCCTTACCGTAAGACCCATAGTAGACTAACCCCATGCTAATAAGGAGGGACAACCCCTTACCGTAAGACCCATAGTAGACTAGCCCCAAGCTAATAAGGAAGGACAACCCCTTACCGTAAGACCCATAGTAGACTAGCCCCAAGCTAATAAGGAAGGACAACCCCTTACCCTAAGACCCATAGTAGACTAACCCCATGCTAATAAGGAAAGACAACCCCTTACCGTAAGACCCATAGTAGACTAACCCCATGCTGATAAGGAAGGACAACCCCTTACCGTAAGACCCATAGTAGACTAGCCCCAAGCTAATAAGGAAGGACAACCCCTTACCCTAAGACCCATAGTAGACTAACCCCATGCTAATAAGGAAGGACAACCCCTTACCGTAAGACCCATAGTAGACTAGCCCCAAGCTAATAAGGAAGGACAACCCCTTACCCTAAGACCCATAGTAGACTAACCCCATGCTGATAAGGAAGGACAACCCCTTACCGTAAGACCCATAGTAGACTAGCCCCACACTAATAAGAAGAAAAGGGACAACCCCTTACCGTAAGACCTGAAGCAGGCCAGGTGGTGTAATGGTGCCTGAGCCTGGTCTGATGACCCCAGTACCATTGAGCGTGCCCAGTTGGACCTGGAACATGGGCCGGAGCGTGATGCCTGAAGACTGCAACCTGGTCTTCAGCACCTCCAGAGGACAAGTCACAATGGCTCCCACCGTGCCGCTACATCTGCAGAGAGGAAGTTGAACATTTGTTGACAACATTTCTATAACAACGGTAACAACAATATACAGGTCAGGGCTTTTAAGTCATCTGTACTACATCTTAAACGAGAAGAGGAAAACAAATCAATATGGCATTATTAATAAATGATTAACATGGCGGAGGACAATAGAGACGGAGCTCCAGTAACCCGTGTAAAAGATTACCATAAGTGGATTACCGCCAGAAGTGGAGAATGTTTGCTGAACAAATGAGTGACCAGGTATTTTTATGTGTCAGGGGTAGAACACAAAAAAAAGGCATCCCTATAGCCCAGGGGTGGGTAACTCCAGTCCTCGAGGCCTGATGGGTGTAACACTTGTTCTCCATCCCGAGCAAACACAGCGGATTAATCTAATTGCATTCTAAACTGCAGATCGTGATTAGGTGATTATTGGAGTCCGATGTGTTAGCTGGGGGCAAAACTGTGACACTAATTAGACCCTCGAGGACTGGAATTGCTCACCCTCGCTATATCCTGAGCCTAATAGACGTCTAAATCTCCAAACCATGCACTTTATTTAATTTATGACCGTAACAAGTCAGGGATAGTCTCGAGTGCCATCATAAAAATACCAGTCTACAACCCCTGTCCATCCAAGTGTAACGAATGTGAAACGGCTAGCTTAGTTAGCGGTGCGCACTAAATAGCGTTTCAATCGGTGACGTCACTTGCTCTGAGACCTTGAAGTAGTGGTTCCCCTTGCTCTGCAAGGGCCGCGGCTTTTGTGGAGCGATGGGTAACGATGCTTCGAGGGGTGACTGTTGTTGATGTGTGCAGAGGGTCCCTGGTTTGCGCCCGGGTATGGGCGAGAGGACGGTCTAAAGTTATACTGTTACATAAGACAAGTTTAGACGGGAGACAGAATCATATTAGTTTAGCATAAGCTTCATCTAGTGTGTCAATCCTGTACTGCCTGCCCTGTACTCTGTGTCTAAAGGGCAGGTCAACTGCCAAATGCAAGGGATTCCAATTCCTAACACCCAGCTAGACATTCATTCACTTTTTATCATGTCATTCCTCCTAGCGGCCTGGGACACCATAAGATACGGTGTATGACACAGTCACATAACCATACGCACCCTTGGGAACTAACCGTAATATGGCTACAGGCCAGATGCCCCAGATTGACACTCAAAGTTAAATGTTTACATTTGAAACTACCACTCACTGGACATTCATTTACAAATGAAGGGACTGTGAGAGTCCTATGTAAATATAGACGAGTTCTCAATGTCATGCCTGGAAAGTGCCCTGCACCATGGCAGCCTATGCAAAGTACCAGGACCTGCAGGACAAGTGAAACTAAATCAAATCAAAATCACATTTTATTTGTCACATACACATGGTTAGCAGATGTTAATGCGAGTGTAGCGAAATGCTTGTGCTTCTAGTTCCGACAATGCAGTAATAACCAACAAGTAATCTAACTAACAATTCCTAAACTACTGTCTTATACACAGTGTAAGGGGATAAAGAATATGTACATAAGGATATATGAATGAGTGATGGTACAGAGCAGCATAGGCAAGATACAGTAGATGGTATCGAGTACAGTATATACATATGCGATGAGTATGTAACAAAGTGGCATAGTTAAACTAGATGTAGGATCTCAAGCAAAAATAATGTAGTACCTGTCTGAAATGATAGAGGAAACTAATCTGTTTGCTCCAATCAACTGTAGATACACAATGGGGTGTGTGAAGTAGCTACTAATCTTCTTTTTTTGAATGATCATATCATGATATGACAAATAAAGTTATTATCACCATTCTGGTACTTGTTGTCGTTGGCTAAGATATTCAAACACACACACACGTGATAGATATACTGCATATGACTGGGATTAATATAGTATCAGTGTGTAGTAAATGCAATATCGGCGCTAGGTATTGAATGGTGCTTTCCCAAATGTCAACAGCTGTCAATGGATGACCTTAACTGATTGGGTGATAAGTACTGGCTTCCAAAAAAAGGCTTCAGCTTCCAGGTTAAAAATGGTTGGACTCGCTCTCTCTCATGACTTGCTAGCTAGTGTAGCTAGCTATATATTAGCTAATATACATTTTAGGATGGGTACCTTAAGATCATCTCTCCCCTCTATGGCAGAATAAAATGTTGTCTATGTATAGTTTAGATTCGGCCATTGTAAGCTGCAGTAGCTAACACGAGACAGTTTGCTAGTTTAGCACTTTGCATGGTCTACAATCAGTGATTCCCCAAACTGTGGCCCCCTCCTTGGTGCACGTTGTTTTTTTGTCCAAGCGCAACACAGCAGATTCAAATAACCAACTCATCATCAAGCTTTGGTTATTTCAATCAGCTGTGTAGCGTTAGGACAAAAAAACAAAACATGCACGGAGCCTCGGACCGACTTTTGGGAAACTCTCATGAAGATTATACATTTAAAAAAAACGATGATTAATTATATTTTAAAAAGTTTAAGGTTAGTGCTATTGGTTAGGTTTAATATCTGATTTTACGAAGATACATTTTAGAAATAGGGCAAGGAGTTTTGTGGCAACCATGTAACGTTAATGAGGGTCAGAAAGACTGCGCCACTTGACATCTAATACCACATCAAATTAAAAACATTCATCATCTTGATATTTACGACGCTGGTGTTTTATTATATCTCAAGTGTGATCAACTGTATAGAAATAGACAGCATCACAAATGGCTAAGATGCCCACATTTCCTGCATAAAGTTAGCTAACGTAAATGTTAACGTGAGAGCTAGAATAGCGGCTAGCACGCTTCAGAAATCAATATGCGGTTGATTAATAACGGTGAGAATGACATTTGGCCACCTGCCATTGCATAACGACTCTTGAACCTGTACATTTGCAGGGACGAGACGAGGTATATGACGAGATACCCAGCCGGTACCGGTTCAAACTAAACGGATGATACAAAAAAAGGGCGTTCGTAAAAGCATCAGTTAATTCTGCGCTCTAAAATCGAAAGTAAAAAGCCGGAGCGAGTTTATCGAACGCACCCCAATAAACATATACTAGTTAACCAGTTAAAAAAAAAAACTCGTCTGAAACACATTGACATTGTACATCATTACAGGTAGCTAACAAACGCATGTTGTAGCTAGCTAGCCCTTCTCACGCCATCGGGAACGAGAGGCAAATAGCTAGCTACTGTAACTTCCCTTTCAATAAATAAATATTCAGCTACGCGATCTAGCTGTCACATTTGAGAGGGAAAAAAGGTCGGATAGGATGACTTACCCCCCCGCGAAGAGATGTAATAACGTATTATTATTCTGTGCCATTTTGGTTTTTTTAAAACACTATAACCATAATCTTATTTTTCTTCCCGTAAATATAATATTTATAAATCAGAGACTTCAATGTGGCTTTTCTTGCTCATCAACTGTTGTCCTCCACCCGGCTTTCTCTGAATAGGACCAACTCTGCTGCAACAGCATTTGAAGAGATTAATTAATTTGCGTCATGGGGGGCTGGTAGGGGGAGTTGTCCGTGACGTAGAGACGTCTGACAACAGCACAGGGGGTGTCTCTTTTATTTATGGAAAGAAGATTGACCAATTGATTGACAGAACAGTTGACAACAAAGAGAAATGAATAGTATCCAATAAAAACAATGTACTCAAAGACTGATGTCCTATTCTACCCTTAGTCAATGTTACTGATAAAAATAACTCTACAGGTGGAAGCCATTGCCATATAACGTTACATTCACTAAGCCATTGTACTAAGAGAGAACATAAAGGAGAGAGGACAGAAAGCTATCTTAATGCATACAGAGTGATTCAACTAGTGGACACACACAAGGCTAGCTCGCAATCCATAGAGCTGAAAGTCTACACACCATAGAGAATGGTAGAGGCCTCTAGATGTGGATAACCCAACTTTTTGCATGGACATTGCCATTGAGGGCTTCCACCATTTTAAAGTAGTCAACTGGGTGGGGATTCCTATGGGTTAAGGAAGGATTGCTTATTTCCTTCCAGGTCATCAGGAGGGATCAGCCAATTAATTATACTCGTGAGCAAACATTCCATAACTACAAGGGTCTGTAAATCGCCAATCTTGGCTTTATACTTGTTCAAACAACACCCTCCAGGGGGCAGTATGCACCTTTTCAGTTTGTTTACCAACTCATAAAGTAGTAGAAGAAAATGGACTGTTTCAAAATGGAGATGAACCATGCTCTTTCAGACACCATAATGAGACAGATACAATGATGTCTATCTAAGTCTATGGTCTATACCTGTGACCACTTCAGCACAACAACCCCCACCCCCACCTATTGAAAGGGTAAAGGCTTGATTTGTATTGGGCCACAGGCTGGCTTTTTCCAGTTTTCAACAGACCAATTGTCTGCTGCTAGGTTTATTACTAATTTACAAAAGTGAACCGATATGTGAATTCATGCACCTCCTAGGCTGCGATTCTGGATACGGATCAATAAGTTACAAATGTCCCAGTTTTCACCACACACAACAACAACAACAACAACAAAACATTTGTTTTCATGACATCTGGATGACATTTTTAGCAGGGCCAAATATGTTAAACACCAATGCTTTCTTTTGGTTTTAATACTGCACAGCACCTTTGCCTGTTTGAGAACAAAGTAAACCCCCTTTTGTCTTACAGTAGGCCTGTATGCCAATCATCTACCTACTTCTACTTTTCCCTAAAACAAGCAGGCATAAAAAAATATATATATACGTTTCGTTCTTCCATTTTAGTTTAGGGGGTGAACATGACACCTGGACACCATGACCATTCACTGTGGCATCTGAAAGAGGTCTGTAGACACGTGACATGGAGTGTTGTGTGTCTACTGAGCGGCCAGCCAGCCCACCCAGCCAGCCAATGAGAGGTGAGGGTGTGCAAACCTGGGTTCAAGCACTATTGGATATGTTTGATTGAGCGTGCCTGTTGAAATGGAACCAATCAGAAAGACAAAAAAAAACATCGACCATCTGGCACTAAAACAAATGCTCAAAAGTATTTTGAAAGATTTGAAATAGTGGTTGAACCCAGGTATGGAGGTGTGTAAGAGGTGGAATGTCATTGGATGGCTCACATTCTTACTAAAGAGGAAATAGCTTCAGTATTAGGTTCTTTCTGCCCAGACACTCCAGAGAGGTTTAAGACGGTCATTCTTACCCACATCCATGAGGCGTTTTAATGAGAGTAATGATTAACTGAAATTCTGATGTGTTCTTATGAACGTTTTGTTGCTCGTTTCTCCAGAGTAGGATCCACAACAACTTTTCATAACTCTTGAATCTGACTATTATTTTATGTCTGTGAAGATGCATGTGCCTTCATGTCTGTTTCGTTTTTGTTTTGTTTTATTTAAATCATGTGTTTGTCATTATTACAGGTCTTGTCCTCATGATTTATTGATGTGGAGGGATAAAACAATTTCCCCAAGTTGGGATCAATAAAAGTACTACTCGACGACGATAAAAGGGTTCATCACCTATGAAATAGATAAGTTAGGTTATTCAACCACCTGGAAATAGTGCTGTTTGTCAGTGGAAAGTTGCTGACTTCAGGGAACCGGTTTTATTGGTCAGGGTAATAAAAAATAAAAACAATTCCAGGAGATCGTCACACCTACAACGGGTTGCTGTGTCCTACTGGTTAATAATAATAATAATAATAATAGTAATGAATCAACGTTGATGTTCACGGTGGTTGACGTGATCATCTTCATTCAGCTCCTCTGTGTCCACAGGAGAAGCTCTGACGTAGGAGGTGGAACTGCAACTTCCCCAGAATGTGGTGGATGGCTCTGCTAGGATTTCACCATTTTGTCATTTTAGAGCATTTAAAACCTCAACAATTCACTTAATATTATACAAATATGTCTGGTGTCATAAAGGATATCGAATCATATTATGAACAATGAGAAATATCTTTATTTTTTTATACCCAGGGAGACATAAAAAAAAAACAGGTATGTTGACTTATAGAAAAGTAGTGGACAGTCAGTTTGTTTTTTTGATGCAAGAGGCAACACTGCAGAATTATCTTGAGCGAAAATCTGTTTTGATATGGTCTTTATGATCACACAGTGCTAAGTCGCTTGGAGTGAAATGTTTTAGAAAGAGATTCGGCTGAACATTCATACAGGTAGTTGGTGCTAGAAGGCCAGTAATCTGCTCTTTGGTATCCCCCTGACGACTAGATAAGGAAGAACCTGGCAGAGCTCCCATTTCCTACTAAATCAGACGTCTTTATCCAAAGTGAGTGCATATTTTTCGTGTGGGTGGCCCCAGCGGGAATCAAACCCCATGATTATTGGAAGCGACAGTTGAGTTTCAAATGTTTACCATATTTCAAACTTTACACACAAAAAAATAAATAAATAAATACTTTAAAAAAAACACCCACCCACTTGGTTCTATTACCTTGTCAATACTTTGAGGACTCCATGAAATTATACACAACAGTCACTTGACAGCACAACACAAAATATAATTTGAAATAAAGTTTTATTATGGAAGTTACTACATAAAGAAAAATAAAATGAGCAAACTAAAAAAATAAAAAAAATGTTTAAAAAAAAAAAAAATCGGAAAAAAACATGATCGAGGCAGTCAAGCACATCGCCGACTACATCCGCCCATTTAAAAAAAAGGTAGACCACTATACAGAGTACCGTTTGAACATATGCTTTCCAACTAAAACAAAACAATAGTAAAAAAAAAAAAAAGACCCCACACCTTCCAATGACATCCCCACACATGTCAGAATTACCTAACCATCCATTATACGCAAACAAGTCCTTGACACACATGAAAGAGTCCATGGGTCCAAAGCAGAGAGAAAGACTATTGGCCACGGACATTGTACAGTGAATGGCTTGGCGACCAATGACAAAACAGTCTGCTAGTACATGTTAGAAATTCTCACAGCGATGTCATCATTCATATATATAAAGCTCTTCAATAAAAATCTGCTGGGGACATCGGTACATTTAACAGGTGCTTCAAATATTGCAGGGAGAAAACCTGATAGCGCAGCAGAGCAGAGTTAAAGGCACACTTCACCCAAATAAAACGATACTTTTTTTTTTTTTACCCTGAAAGCAGGTCTATGGATAACGGGATTCTAGGTAAACGAACCCAAAGCTTGGATTGTACTCCGTCCTTGTCCAGACAGCTTATACTATCATGGTGGGGGGGGGGGGGGGGGTAATTTGGGTGAACTGTCCCTTTAAAAGGTTGGGGGTAGGTGTACGGTCACCTTGAAGGACAAACTGCGGTGCTGATGTTTCCAGGAGTAATGGAGTTGTATCACCGCCTTAGTAACAGGTGGCCAGTGTTGTGTGGTATATATATATCACACACCACAATAATATGGCAGGTGGTCAGTGCATGGCCATCACCAGGCACACACAGTCTGGGCTGAGATCAACCATCATCTACTGGAGAGTGTGAGGAAGGTGAGCACTAACTAACTTTATTAAAAACCTTCCAAGGAAATCTCATGAAATCTCTCAAGTATATAAAAAGGAGTACCATTTCCTGATGGACTACTAAAAGAGGAGGAACAAGTGAAGATGAGAAATGGCACCACCTTGTGCTTGGAAAATGTTTACAAATAGTTTTCAACATGCAACAAAACCCCTTCACAAACTGAAGGGGGGGTTGGACTCCAACACAACAAACCAACTATTTACCAACAGGACATGGTCAGACAGCAATCACTTGATTGAATTTTCATTTAAGACAACAAAACAGAAAAGGAGAGACAAAGTCGAAAATCACTATTAAGGAGGTGTTGCGATCACAACAGACTGACGGTACCACTTAAACTCATTGCACTTCAACACACAGACAGACAAGACATATTGTAGTACCACTATGGCAGTCATCTCAAAGCCCTCAGGACCAGCAAAGATACGCATAAAGCCCTCTGCATGTCATGCATGTCATCGACGTGGATATCCCAGTACACGGTTGAAGTAAACCATCATAAACAGGATTATAGAAGTAAAAGACTTGACCCATTACCAATCATGGTCTCTACGGCTTCCTGAACACTCCAGGCATCACACAATGATGTTCTTCTCACTCTGTGGTGTGATTGGTACAAACCAACCCTGAGGGCTGGGAAGGATGAGTCAGAGCTCGAACCGAGAGGCTGGAGTGATGTGTTGAGTTGTTGAACTGGTTGAGCTACCCTTCTGAGGGGGAAAATCCCAGAGACAGACAGAGCGAGGGAGAGACATGTTTTCTGTATGTATTGAGACAACAGACGGGGCAGTCAGAGGAGAGAGAGAGACATGTTCTGTGTATGTATTGAGACAACAGACAGGGCAGTCAGAGGAGAGAGAGAGAGAGAGAGACATGTTCTGTGTGTATGTATTGAGACAACAGACAGGGCAGTCAGAGGAGAGAGAGACATGTTCTGTGTGTATGTATTGAGACAACAGACAGGGCAGTCAGAGGAGAGAGAGAGATGTTTTCTGTATGTATTGAGACAACAGACAGGGCAGTCAGAGGAGAGAGAGAGATGTTTTCTGTATGTATTGAGACAACAGACAGGGCAGTCAGAGGAGAGAGAGAGATGTTTTCTGTATGTATTGAGACAACAGACAGGGCAGTCAGAGGAGAGAGAGAGATGTTTTCTGTATGTATTGAGGCAACAGACAGGGCAGTCAGAGGAGAGAGAGAGATGTTTTCTGTATGTATTGAGACAACAGACAGGGCAGTCAGAGGAGAGAGAGAGATGTTTTCTGTATGTATTGAGACAACAGACAGGGCAGTCAGAGGAGAGAGAGAGATGTTTTCTGTATGTATTGAGACAACAGACAGGGCAGTCAGAGGAGAGAGAGAGATGTTTTCTGTATGTATTGAGACAACAGACAGGGCAGTCAGAGGAGAGAGAGAGACATGTTCTGTGTATGTATTGAGGCAACAGACGGGGCAGTCAGAGGAGAGAGAGAGACATGTTCTGTGTATGTATTGAGACAACAGACAGGGCAGTCAGAGGAGAGAGAGAGAGACATGTTCTGTGTATGTATTGAGGCAACAGACGGGGCAGTCCACGGATCTAAGATATGTTCTCTATGTTGTGCTGAGGGGGTCATTGGTAGAGCAGGTAATTCTTGAGAGAGGCTGGTAGAGGCAGACCATGGATCTCACTCAGTCGTTCTCTGCCCAGAGCTACCCTCACGGAGCGCCGACACAGGTCCATCAGAGGGAGAGGCTCAGCTGGGGAGGGAAGAGAGATATTTAGAGTACAGCACAGCAAAATAGACATCTACATTTTAGTTTAACTTAAATAGAGAGCGAGACAGACAGAGCAGTCACACCCCTCAACTTTTTCCACATTTTGTTGTGTCACAGCCTGCATTTAAAATGGGTTTAATTTATTTTGTCACTGGCCTGCCTATAGACAATACCCCATAATGTCAAAGTGGAATTATTATTCTGAAATGTTTACAAATGAATTAAAAATGAAAAGCTGAAATGTCTTGACTCAATAAGTATTCAACCCCTTTGTTATGGCCTAAATAAGTTCAGGAGCCAAAATTTGCTTGACAAGTCACAAGCTTCATGGACTTGGACTCGCTGTGTGCAATAATGAAATATCCCTTTGAGCATTGTTATTTGTTACACACACTTTGGATGGTGTATCAACACACCCAGTCACTACAAAGATACAGACTTCCATCCTAACTCAGTTGCCGGAGAGGAAGGACACTTCAGGGATTTCACCATGAGGCCAATGGTGACTTTAAAACAGTTACAGAGTTGAATGGCTGTGATAGAGGAGAAAACTGAGGATGGATCAACAACACTGTAGTTACTCCACAACACTAACCTAATTGACAGAGTGAAAAGAAGGAGGCCTGTACAGAATACAAATATTCCAAAACATCCATCCTGTTTTCAACAAGGCACTAAAGTAAAACTGCAAAAAATGTGGCAAAGCAATAAACTTTTTTCTTGATTACAAAGTGTTATGTTTATTACTTATTTTCAAGTATAGTTTTAATGTCACATTCACAAGTGCAGTGGTGGTTGCATCATGTTATGGGTATGCTTGTAATCGTCAAGGACTGGGGAGTTTTTCATAAATTTTTAGGATAAAAATAAATAATGGAACTAAGCACAGGCAAAATTCTAGAGGAACACCTGGTTCAGTCTGTTTTCCACCAGATACGGGGAGATGAATTCACCTTTCAGCAGGACAATAACCTAAAACAGAAGGACATATCTACACTGGAGTAGCTTACCAAGAAGACAGCAAATGCTCCTGAGTGGCCGAGTTACAGTTTTGACTTAAATCTACTTGAAAACCTATGGCAAGACCTGAAAATGCTTGTTTATAAATAATCAATTTGACTGAGCTTGACCAATTTAGAAACTAAAATTTAAAAATATATTCATTTTTTTTTTTAAATGGGAAGTCTCGTGTTCATATCTCACAACCTCCGTGGGATTCGAGTTGCCTATGTGCGAGTAAATACCAAAATAACACACTTTATTTATGCTACGTTATAAAGTGGGTGGTTCGAGCCCTGAATGCTGATTGGCTGAGAGCCTTGGTATATCAATTATTTTTACTGCGCTAATTTAGTTGGTAACCAGTTTATAATAGCAATAAAAGGTACCTCTGAGGTTTGTGGTATATGGATGATATACCACGGCTAAGGACTCAAAGCATCGTGCCTAAGAACCGTACTTAGCCGTGGTATATTGGCTATATATCACAAACCCCCGAGGTGCCTTATCGGTTAATTATAGCATGCTAGATGTGTCAGAACAGATATTAGCAAAGTAATACATGAGCTTCCCAGCCAGATATCAAATAACCGAATATGCAGAGAAACAAAATCACATTGATTGATTATCAGTCAAGGGCTTTTAGCCAGAATAAGGCGAAGGCTACTTCGCAAGAGAAGAGCAAAATAACCCACCTGTTATACTAAGCTACAAAACATGCTAGTTAAATGTTCTGTTAGATTAATTAGACTAAAGATTATTATCGTCGTGAACAAACCTCAATTTGGCTAACATTTTCCCAGCCTAATTATAAATAAATAAATAAATATATATATATATACACACATTTTTTAAACAGAGTGTCTGCGAAAACTAATCGGATTGATTGATTTATTGAGTCCACAAACTTGTCACATAGCAGCGCGATAACACTGTCTCAATCGTAACGGTGCTGAAATTATAGTTGACCACACACAGCTATTACTTTAATAAAGTATTTAAAATGGTTAGATGACTTTGGGGAGTTTCAGTAAGCAACAATATGATAAATGCCATTAGCCTACTTTTAATTCCAATATTTTCATAATTCAGTGATATTTATTTCCACAGTAATGATTGTTCCATCCAGTAGTGGTTGAGAAATAGTGCTTAGTGGTGGTGATGGGACATGAACTGCCACAAGGTCGGTAACAGATTAATAACTTCTAATGTGATATTGTACCCCCTAGCCCAATTGTCCTTTCACACACACACACACACACACACACACACACAGCTCAAAAAAATAAAGGGAACACTAAAATAACACATCCTAGATCTAAATGAATTAAATATTCTTTTATATATTTTAATTTTGATATTTAAATATTCTTAATATACTTTTTTCTTTACATAGTTGAATGTGCTGACAACAGAAAGCACACAAAAATGATGGAAATCAAATTTATCAACCCATGGAGATCTGGATTTGGAGTCACACTCAAAATTAAAAGTGGAAAACCACACTACAGGCTGATCCAACTTTGATGTAATGTCCTTAAAACAAGTCAAAATGAGGCTCAGTAGTGTGTGTGGCCTCCACGTGCCTGTATGACCTCCCTACAACGCCTGGGCTTGCTCCTGATGAGGTGGCGGATGGTCTCCTGAGGGATCTCCTCCCAGACCTGGACTAAAGCATCCGCCAACTCCTGGACAGTCTGTGGTGCAACAGATGAAAGCAGGTTCACACTGGAGGATGGTGGATGGAGCGAGACATGATGTCCCAGATGTGCTCAATTGGATTCAGGTCTGGGGAACGGGCAGGCCAGTCCATAGCATCAATGCCTTCCTCTTGCAGGAACTGCTGACACTCCAGCCACATGAGGTCCAGCATTGTCTTGCATTAGGAGGAACCCAGGGCCAACCACACCAGCATATGGTCTCAGGATCTCATCTCGGTTCCTAATGACAGTCAGGCTACCTCTGGCGAGCACATGGAGGCCCCCCAAGGAAATGCCACCTCACACCATGACTGACCCACAGCCAAATCAGTCATGCTGGAGGATGTTGCAGGCAGCAGAACGTTCTCCACGACGTCTCCAGACTCGGTCACGTCTGTCACATGTGCTCAGTGTGAACCTGCTTTCATCTGTGAAGAGCACAGGGCGCCAGTGGCAAATTTGCCAATCTTGGTGTTCTCTGGCAAATGCCAAACGTCCTGCACGGTGTTGGGCTGTAAGCACAACCCCCACCTGTGGACGTCGGGCCCTCATACCACCCTCATGGAGTCTTGTTTCTGACCATTTGAGCAGACACATGCACATTTGTGGCCTGCTGGAGGTCATTGTGCAGGGCTCTGGCAGTGCTCCTCCTGCTCCTCCTTGCACAAAGGCGGAGGTAGCGGTCCTGCTACTGAGTTGTTGCCATCCTACGGCCTCCTCCACGTCTCCTGATGTACTGGCCTGTCTCCTGGTAGCGCCTCCATGCTCTGGACACGACGCTGACAGACACAGCAAACCTTCTTGCCACAGCTCGCATTGATGTGCCATCCCGGATGAGCTGCAATACCTGAGCCACTTGTGTGGGTTGTAGACTCAGTCTCATGCTACAACTAGAGTGAATGCACCGCCAGCATTCAAAAGTGACCAAAACATCAGCCAGGAAGCATAGGAACTGAGAAGTGGTCTGTGGTCACCACCTGCAGTTCCACTCCTTTATTGGTGGTGTCTTGCTAATTGCCTATAATTTCCACCTGTTGTCTGTTCCATTTGCACAACAGCATGTGAAATGTATTGTCAGTGTTGCTTCCTATGTGGACAGTTTGATTTCACAGAAGTGTGATTGACTTGGAGTTACATTGTGTTGTTTAAGTGTTCCCTTAACTTTTTTGAGCAGTATATATACACACACATACTTATGTTCCTACATGTACTTCCAGTAGTGATTTGTTAAAAAAATAAAAACAGACGCTGCCTAGCAACCATCATGACAATGCATCAGAAATTAATGAATGAACGCCCATTGCTTAAGCCCGGACATTACAACTAGTTTTATTTTTGGTTGGTGCAACAGGTATCAATTTCGATCCTAAAGTTGGACGTAGCTACGCCCGACCTAGCATTTAAGACCAACGGTTTTATTTACGTGCCCAACTGGTGCAGCCTGCCCCTGGTGTGGAAATCTCTTATTCACACTGCAGACCTTGAAACTCGTAAATGGATTACTGACTGTCCAAACAGCAAGTTAAAAGTGACCACATCGGATGTGTGTGTGTGTTCAGAAAGCAGCCATTTGTTGACATGGCTACACTAGTTATCATAGTAACGAGGGGTGTGCGCACAGTGGTGTACGCTGATTGGGTGGTGCTCATACTTCCTTCCGCACCACAAGACTGCCGCTGACTGGATGTATTGTCGCACCTCGATCTTCTGCACAGATTCCATCAGAGACTTGGGGCCCCGACGGTAAATCTCAGTAAGACAAAAATGATGGTGTTCGAAAATAGGTCTTGTTGCCAGGATCCCAAATACAAAAGTCCATCTCAACACCTTTGCCCTAGAGCAAACAAAAAATTATATCTACAGTACTTGGGCCTAAACATCAGCACCACAGATAAACGGTTCACAGCTTTGTGAAAGTTAATCTGAGAAATTCAAATTCCCAATTAGGATCCGTCTAAAAATATATATATTTTTAAATACTTCAAAATCAGTTATAGAACCCAACTGTTTTTTTAACCAGGTAAGTTGACTCACCAACCAACAATTCACAAAATTGGACAAAACACCAAATTGAGACTGCATACAGAATTCTGCAAAAACATCCTCTGTGGACAACGTAAAAACACCAAATAATGCAGAATTAGACCGATACACACCAATTATCAAAACACAGAAAAAAGATGTTAAATTCTACAACCACCTAAAAGGAAGCGATTCCCAAACCTTTCATAACAAAGCAGTCACCTACAGAGAGATGAACCTGGAGAAGAGTCCCCTAAGCAAGCTGGTCCTGGGGCTCTGTTCACAAACACAAACAGACCCTACAGAGCCCCAGGACAGCAGCACAATTAGACCAAACAAAATCATGAGAAAACAAAAAGATAATTACTTGACTCATTGAAAATAATTAACAAAAAAAACTGAGCAAACTGGAATGCTATTTAGCCCTAAACTGAGAACACAGTGGCAGAATACCTGACCACTGTGACTGACCCAAATTCAAAGGAAAGCTTTGACTATGTACAGACTCAGTGAGCATAGCCTTGCTATTGAGAAAGGCCGCTGTAGGCAGACCTGGCTCTTCAGAGTAGAAAAGCTAAGTGCACACTGACCATAAAATGAGGTGGAAATTAAGCTGAACTTTCAAACCTCCTGCCAAATGTACGGCCAGAGAGACATTTCCCACAGATTACACTCACACAAATAAAAAAGACATTTTACAACACAAATTGTGTGAAACACCAGTGTGACATCACAGCAGCAATATTTGTGACTTGTTGCCACAAGAAAAAGGGCAACCAGAGAAGAACACACACCATTGTAAATTACAACCCATATTTATTTACTTTCCCTTTTGTACTTCAACTATTGGCTGGGCGGTATACCGTATTTTATGATATACCGGTATTGAAGCACGGACAGGTTTGAGTTTAACTTTACCTTCTATACCAGTATTTGAATGTTTGGTTTGTTAAATATGATAGGTCGTGTGTAACGTGCTTTATTAGTTTACTCCACTACTTGAGTCATCCCTCTCTGATCTTTACGCCGCTGTCCACAGACCTAGCCTCCGCCCCCTGTCAGGGGTGCATTTGATGTTGCTTGACCATGAAACCCTTGCGGTCTGTCTACATGCATGGTCAAGAGTTAAGTTCCTTGGTGTCCACATCACCAACGAACTATCATGGTCCAAACATACCAAGACAGTTATGAAGAGGCCACGACAAACGCCTATTCCTCCTAAGGAGACCAGTTGCATCACCGCCTGTTATGGCATCCGTAAGGCTCTACAGAGGGTAGTGAGGACAGCCCAGTACATCACTGGGGCCCAGCTTCCTGACATCCAGGACCTCTATATCAGAGGGTAGTGAGTACAGCCCAGTACATCACTGGGGCCAAGCTTCCTGCCATCCAGGACCTGTATATCAGAGGGTAGTGAGGACAGCCCAGTACATCACTGGGGCCAAGCTTCCTGACATCCAGAACCTCTATATCAGAGGGTAGTGAGGACAGCCCAGTACATATTTCAAATATTACACTACAACTAGTCGCCGTCTCATTGACAAACACTTGGTTGAAGAATCGCATCCATAGTTGACTCCTACTAGTACTACCATTGACCAATCACAGATGAAGGGGCGTCGACTTCGGTTACCGAACTTCAACTTGCCTCAAGTAAAGAATGTGTGCGAACAGCCCAAAAAAAATACCCTACCAAACACCAAAACGTCAAACAGTCATAATATAAAATGCAACATGTAAAGTGTTGGTCCCATGTTTCAGAAGCTGAAATAAAAGATCCCTGAAATGTTCTATACGCACAAAAAGCTTTTCTCTTAAATTTTGTGCACTAATTTGTTTACATCCCTGTTACTGAGCATTTTTCCTTTGCCAAGGGAATCTATCCACCTGACAGGTGCGTCATATCAAGAAGCTGATTAAACAGCATGGTCATTACACAGGTGCACCTTGTGCCAGGGAGAATAAAAGGCCACTAAAATGTGCAGTTTTGTAACACAACACAATGCCACTGATGTCTCAAGATTTGAGGGAGCGTGTAATTGGCATGCTGACTGCAGGAACGTTCACCAGAGCTGTTGTCAGAGAATTTAATGTTCATTTCTCTACCATAAGCCGCTTCCAACGTCGTTTAAGAGAATTTGGCAGTACTTTCAACCGGCCTCACAACCTTCAGGCCACGTGTAACTACATCAGCCCAGGACCTCCACATCCGGCTTCTTCACCTGCGGGATCGTCTGAGACCAGCCACCCGGACAGCTGATGAATCGAAGGAGTATTTATGTCTGTAACAAAGCCCTTTTGTGGGAAAAAAAAGGCATTCTGACTGGGTGCGCCCGGCTTCCCCGGTGGGTGCGCCCGGCTTCCCCGGTGGGTGCGCCCGGCTTCCCCGGTGGGTGCGCCCGGCTTCCCCGGTGGGTGCGCCCGGCTGTCCCGGTGGGTGCGCCCGGCTGTCCCGGTGGGTGCGCCCGGCTGTCCCGGTGGGTGCGCCCGGCTGTCCCGGTGGGTGCGCCCGGCTTCCCCGGTGGGTGCGCCCGGCTGTCCCGGTGGGTGCGCCCGGCTTCCCCGGTGGGTGCGCCCGGCTTCCCCGGTGGGTGCGCCCGGCTTCCCCGGTGGGTGCGCCCGGCTTCCCCGGTGGGTGCGCCCGGCTTCCCGGTGGGTGCGCCCGGCTTCCCCGGTGGGTGCGCCCGGCTTCCCCGGTGGGTGCGCCCGGCTTCCCCGGTGGGTGCGCCCGGCTTCCCCGGTGGGTGCGCCCGGCTTCCCCGGTGGGTGCGCCCGGCTTCCCCGGTGGGTGCGCCCGGCTTCCCCGGTGGGTGCGCCCGGCTTCCCCGGTGGGTGCGCCCGGCTTCCCCGGTGGGTGCGCCCGGCTTCCCCGGTGGGTGCGCCCGGCTTCCCCGGTGGGTGCGCCCGGCTTCCCCGGTGGGTGCGCCCGGCTTCCCCGGTGGGTGCGCCCGGCTGTCCCGGTGGATGCGCCCGGCTGTCCCGGTGGGTGCGCCCGGCTTCCCCAGTGGGTGCGCCCGGCTTCCCCAGTGGGTGCGCCCGGCTTCCCCAGTGGGTGCGCCCGGCTTCCCAGTCATGTGAAATGTATAGATTTGGGCCGAATACATTTATTTCAAAATGAACTGATATCCTTATATGAACTGTATCTCAGTAAAAATCATTGAGATTGTTGCATGTTGCACACTGAACAGCAACGCGTTGGACCTGGGAAACATACAGGTTTTACAGTATACTATTCTAGTTGTCAGATCAATAACTTGAAGGGACTATTCGCTTGACACTCCTTATTACAGAAAATGCTACCAAAGTGATCAACAGGTTTGTGAATCGATTACATTTGTTGTATCTGGGGCATAGAAGAGAGCGAGATAAAAAAAAAAAGAAGATTTAATCACAATGCCAATGGCACAGTATCAGGTTGTGCCCAACTGGCTCACATAGTAGTCGTAATCAGTGGCTCTAGCCTGGTCCCAGATCTGTTTAGGCTATCTTGCTGAATTGGCAGGCTACAGTTTGGGAAAACAGTACAAATAGATCTGGGGCCAGGCTAGCCTAACAGTGTAATCTGTAGATGCCTCTAACTTGGTCCCAGATCGATTTTTGCCATTTATCATAGAAGTAGGCAAGACCACACTATCAGATCTGGGACCAGGCTAGCCTAACTGTAGTATGTTCTAGCTTGGTTCCAGATCTGTTTGTGTTGTCTTGCCAACTCCTTCACATTAACAGTGACCATAGGAACTGGCAAGAGAGAACAAAGGTCTGGGTCCAGGCTACAAATCCTCAGTTCTCTGGTGTAACCTTGATGTGCAATAATGTGTTTTAAAACGGGGTCGACCTTTGAAATGTACTGTTACACCCAAGTCCATTGCATCACGAAGTTGTACTCAAATCTGTGGTCTAAAATAGTGCACTACTACTACTACTACAGAGTCCTATTGGCCCTGGTCTAAAGTAGTGCACTACTACTACAGAGTCCTATTGGCCCTGGTCTAAAGTAGTGCACTACTACTACAGAGTCCTATTGGCCCTGGTCTAAAGTAGTGCACTACTACTACAGAGTCCTATTGGCCCTGGTCTAAAGTAGTGCACTACTACTACAGAGTCCTATTGGCCCTGGTCTAAAGTAGTGCACTATGTAGGGAATAGAGTGCCATTTGGGATGTCCTCACAATTTCAGTGTTTATTGATGTAATTAACTTGGGTGTAACAGAATGTTCAAAGGTTGGCCCCATTAAAAACACAATTGAAAACATGAACGCACCAGAGAAGCCTGACCTCAGATCTGTGTGTTCTCTTGGTCAATTCCTTTGGTCCACTGTTAAATATATAGTAGTTGGCGACTAAACTGTTACGACTAAGATCTTCTCAGCAAAAAAAAAAGAAAAAAAAACGTTTAAAAAAAATTAATTACAGATTTCTTGACTTTATATATATATTTGATACAGACAGACGTACACTGCTCCTAAAGCTCCCTAGGAGGAAGCATACAACCAGGGTGGGAAATGAACACCCAGTCACCTGCCAAATGAGGGTGGATTTTGGCATTAGCGGGTAAGATGTCTATTTCACCAGCCCGTTGGTGGGTGATCACACAGAACAGTTTATAATCCACCCCCCCCCCTCCCCAATCCAAAGCCCAAATGTAGAAGTTGGTTGAGTTGACCTGAAAGGCTAGTGAAGTGTGACATTATCCTGGTGGTGATTGGCTAGTTACATTGTTTTGTTCACATGCTAGGTTGTTTTTCAATATTAGTTTGAGTTTGCTGCAACTGGACTTGGACTAGTAACCGGAAGGTTGCAAGTTCAAATCCCCGAGCTGACGAGGTACAAATCTGTCGTTCTGCCCCTGTACAGGCAGTTAACCCACTGTTCCTAGGCCGTCATTGAAAATAAGAATTTGTTCTTAACTGACTTGCCTAGTTAAATAATTGTAAAATATAAAAAATAAAATGTGCTGTTAACTTAAAGGGGGCAGGTGAACACTTTGGTCTCACCTAATGACTCATATTTGGGGTTACATTGAGCGTGGAACACACCCCAAAAAAACTTTGTCATTAAAAACACTCAATTTTATTGTGATCCTACATTTATTTGTGTTCCTAAATATGAAGTTGTGCACTCCTTGTAAAAAAAAATCAAAAATGTCAGTGGTCGAGCCCTGAACCAATAATAAATCAACCGTATCACTCAGTATTTTGTGGCAGAGCAAGGAACTTTGTTGATTGTTGATGTTCAGTTGTACAACCGTTTATCAGTTTGACTATTGTATCAAAATTACTTATTTTAACTAATTATTTAAAAAAAACTCAGGTCACGAAGGTAATTGAGCAATACATTCTGTATTGCTAGTAAGAAGTTTCTTGTTTTTAAAAACATTAAAGAATGCTCATTCAGTTATTTTCGGTGTAATATTTTTCTGGTTAAAATAAATAGATAAGGTGTCTGGTAGATTCATTTTACCTGCCATTGACTGGTGGAGGGAAAAAGTTACATTTGCCAGATTCAAACCACATACCAATGTCCAGACAGACACTGTTGCTATAGTTCCCGAGGAGGAAGTATTAAGTGATAGCTAGGAACACGTGCAGCAGCACTCATCTTTTCAACTGGAACATATAGAAGTGTCATAACTAGAGCCAACATGATTCCTTATCCTAACGCATGTCAGAGAGGCATGTTTGTTCTCCATAGAATATTTCTACGCATTCCAAAGAACCCAAGACAACAGCTGGCTGTGAGACAAGGCTATAGTAGATTCCTATGGCGTTTAGAAAAAAAGAAGAGTCTCAAATCATATGTGAGACCAAAGCCAACTCTGAACAATTACAGTTTAGAAAATATATTAGACCAGGGCACTCCAACCCTGTTCATGAAAAACTAGTTTCCTTTCCAATCCAAATCTAGTCCACCTCATTCTCATCATTCACTGGATGATTAACTGAATCAGGTTAGTTACAACTGAGGCTGGAGTTTAAACCTATAGGAGGGTAGCTTTCCAGGAACAGGGCTGGAGTGAACCTATAGGAGGGTAGCTCTCCAGGAACAGGGCTGGAGTGAACCTATAGGAGGGTAGCTCTCCAGGAACAGGGCTGGAGTGAACCTATAGGAGGGTAGCTCTCCAGGAACAAGGTTGGTGTTTAAACCTACAGGAGGGTAGCTGACCAGGAACAGGGCTAGAGTGAACCCACAGGAGGGTAGCTGACCAGGAACAGGGTTGGAGTTTAAACCTAGAGGAGGGTAGCTCTCCAGGAACAGGGTTGTTGTTTAAACCTACAGTAGGGTAGCTGACCAGGAACAGCAGGAACAAGGTTGGAGTTTAAACCTACAGGAGGGTAGCTCTCCAAGAACAGGGCTGGAGTTTAAACCTACAGGAGGGTAGCTCTCCAGGAACAGGGTTGAAGAGCTCTGTTATAGGCACTACTTACGATCGAGTCCATTGATGTAGCGGATTCGTATTTCACAGTGCCCCCACACAGCACTGACGACAGGGTACAGCTTCCTCCCCTTGAGTCCTCTGAAAGCCACCCCTAAGTATTGTCCGTCCACAATATAGCTCAGAGTCCCCTCGTCCATGTCCAACACTACCAGGAATGAATCGGGGACTATAAACGTCTCATCTGGCTCCAGGAACGCAGGGTACATCTTACTGGGCTGATTCTTCCCATCGTGGTGAAGTCTATTCCGTCCCAGGTCCCAGCCCCAGGACTCGTGGTTATTACCCACCAGGGTCGTGTAGCCTACAGAATGAAGAGGCGCGTCTCCCGTCGCCACACCGACGATGGCGTGCGTGCCCCGCTGTCTCATGGCCCAGCTGATCTCCCAGATGTGTAGCCCCCGGGTGTAGCCGATACAGGCCCGGATGGCATCCGTGCTCTGAGCCACGGGGTGCCGATGGAAGACCAGTTTGTTGTCGTCCTTGACGAAGATGTTGAGCGATCGGTCGTTGTTGTTCCACGAGTGCTGCATCTGGACCTCCTGTCCAGCAGGGGGCATGTCCAGCAGCAGATCCAGCCTGGAGGGCTTGTTATAGTCCAGAGCTGCCAGCTCCAGAGGCCTGAACGCTGGGTCCCTCATGTCAATAGTCTTTATGCCTCCAGGAACGCTCTGCCCCATGTTCCTCTGTGAAGTTAGAGCGCCCACAGAGCACTCCTCCTCCTGTCGAGTGCTCCTCTCCCCCCCTCCCTTCAAAACAAAGAAGAAACAAAAAAGGGAGTGAGCCTCCTCACCACCTCTACAGCCTGCTTCTGTCACAGCCAATCAGGAGGCTAGGATTGGTGCCCCGTCACTGGTTGCCAGGTAACAGGATCAGGCCAGGTCTTGGTTCAAGCCCACCTGGGAAGAAATAGGAGGAGAAGAGAGAGGAGGAAGGGGAGATGGATGAGGAGGAGAAGGAGAGACAGATGAGGAGGAGAAAGGAGAGATGGATGAGGAGGAGAAGAGCCAGTAGGAAGGGAAGATGGATGAGAAGAGAGATCGAACACGAATCATTACACCAACAACTTACATTGACTTCCTATTCCCCTATTACTATAATGTCAGTAAGGGCCTGGTGCTAGTAAGGTTAGCAAGGTTGTGGGTTCAATTCCCACATGCAGGAATTACAGACTCAATGTATTGTAAATCACTCTGGATAAAAAGCATCTGCTAACTATATGAGATTAATATTTTAAAACTTCCTCAGGTCAACTCTTTAACCCACAGCTACTGGCTAATCAACTGACTATGGCTGGTTATATATGTGCAACTGACCCTTAAACACGATAAGAGGTCAGAGGCTTTGATGTTAACATTATACTGTGTCCAATCACTGGAACACACTACAACATTACGAAATCAATTTGTCTTCAGAATATTTGAAATATTCCATGAAATGACTCCAAGAAAATTGGGGGCAACACCACCCATTGCTGAAAGACCCCCCCCCCCCCCCCCCAGAAAGTCTTAGTATGCCTAAATAACATCGCATAAAAATACAACTTTGAGCTCACTGGGATGATGAGAGGGTTGATTAGCTAAATTCAATTTCATGTTTTTCACAGCTAAAATTACTATCAGAATAACACTCACAAAAACAACTGACAGTCTTCTACAAGGACTAACTAACTAACTGTTACTAGGTCACTGGGGTAGTCTGGTTTGGGTGTGTGGTTTCTCATAAAGACTTTTTTCTTTTGGGGGGGGGACAAGAGCATCATGCTACCCACAGTGAGAAGGGCCCCGGTACCGACAGTGAGAAGGGCCCCGGTACCGACAGTGGGAAGGGCCCCGCTACCGACAGTGAGAAGGGCCCCGCTACCGACAGTGAGAAGGGCCCCGCTACCGACAGTGAGAAGGGCCCCGCTACCGACAGTGAGAAGGGCCCCGCTACCGACAGTGAGAAGGGCCCCGCTACCGACAGTGGGAAGGGCCCCGCTACAGACAGTGAGAAGGGCCCCGCTACCGACAGTGGGAAGGGCCCCGCTACAGACAGTGGGAAGGGCCCCGCGACAGACAGTGAGAAGGGCCCCGCTACAGACAGTGAGAAGGGCCCCGCTACAGACAGTGAGAAGGGCCCCGCTACCGACAGTGAGAAGGGCCCCGCTACCGACAGTGAGAAGGAAGACTGTGACACTACTAGGAAATATACAGAGTACTTCCGTCTCTGCTGTAAACTTCACTCTGTTCAGCCAAACTAAAATAAAATGCCCACAATTTCCAAAAATAGGAAATGAGGAGGGCAGAAAGACATTTCTTATGATACAGTTGTCTGGGGATAGTAGGAAAAATACTCATACTGCTTCTGGCTTAAACATATAACACACGTCGTTACAGTCTGTGGGTTTCCAGGGCAAGGAAACACAAGGCTACTGGTCTGGCTACACTGTGAATGCAGTGACCAGCTACTAGACAGTGACCAGCTACTAGACAGTGACCAGCTACTAGACAGTGACCAGCTACTAGACAGTGACCAGCTACTAGACAGTGACCAGCTACTAGACAGTGACCAGCTACTAGACAGTGACCAGCTACTAGACAGTGACCAGCTACTAGACAGTGACCAGCTACTAGACAGAGACCAGCTACTAGACAGAGACCAGCTACTAGACAGTGACCAGCTACTAGACAGTGACCAGCTACTAGACAGTGACCAGCTACTAGACAGTGACCAGCTACTAGACAGTGACCAGCTACTAGACAGTGACCAGCTACTAGACAGAGACCAGCTACTAGACAGAGACCAGCTACTAGACAGAGACCAGCTACTAGACAGTGACCAGCTACTAGACAGTGACCAGCTACTAGACAGTGACCAGCTACTAGACAGTGACCAGCTACTAGACAGTGACCAGCTACTAGACAGTGACCAGCTACTAGACAGTGACCAGCTACTAGACAGAGACCAGCTACTAGACAGAGACCAGCTACTAGACAGTGACCAGCTACTAGACAGTGACCAGCTACTAGACAGTGACCAGCTACTAGACAGTGACCAGCTACTAGACAGTGACCAGCTACTAGACAGTGACCAGCTACTAGAGAGAGTTACAGAACACGGAGTCTCAGTCTCAAATGGTACCATATTCCCTCCACAGTGCACCAAAAGACACCATATTCCCTCCACAGTGCACCAAAAGACACCACATTCCATTCATAGTGCAGTACTTGCCCTGCTTACTGGACAGACCTACAAATCAACACCAAAGACTTGGCACCAAGCACAAGATGAGAACCTGATAAAGACAGCCAGCCAGGGAACTAAAGACAGCCAGGGAACTAAAGACAGCCAGGGAACTAAAGACAGCCAGGGAACTAAAGACAGCCAGGGAACTAAAGACAGCCAGGGAACTAAAGACAGCCAGCCAGGGAACTGTGGTATCAGACAGACAGGGAACTAAAGACAGCCAGCAAGGGAACTAAAGACAGCCAGCAAGGGAACTAAAGACAGCCAGCAAGGGAACTAAAGACAGCCAGCAAGGGAACTAAAGACAGCCAGCAAGGGAACTAAAGACAGCCAGCAAGGGAACTAAAGACAGCCAGCAAGGGAACTAAAGACAGCCAGGGAACTGTGGTATCAGACAGCCAGGGAACTAAAGACAGCCAGGGAACTAAAGACAGCCAGGGAACTAAAGACAGCCAGGGAACTGTGGTATCAGACAGCCAGGGAACTAAAGACAGCCAGGGAACTAAAGACAGCCAGGGAACTAAAGACAGCCAGGGAACTAAAGACAGCCAGGGAACTAAAGACAGCCAGGGAACTGTGGTATCAGACAGCCAGGGAACTAAAGACAGCCAGGGAACTGTGGTATCAGACAGCCAGGGAACTAAAGACAGCCAGGGAACTAAAGACAGCCAGGGAACTAAAGACAGCCAGGGAACTAAAGACAGCCAGGGAACTAAAGACAGCCAGGGAACTAAAGACAGCCAGGGAACTAAAGACAGCCAGGGAACTGTGGTATCAGACAGCCAGGGAACTAAAGACAGCCAGGGAACTAAAGACAGCCAGGGAACTAAAGACAGCCAGGGAACTAAAGACAGCCAGGGAACTAAAGACAGCCAGGGAACTAAAGACAGCCAGGGAACTAAAGACAGCCAGGGAACTGTGGTATCAGACAGCCAGGGAACTAAAGACAGCCAGGGAACTAAAGACAGCCAGGGAACTAAAGACAGACAACTGTGGTAACAGGAACTAAACTGTGCTAGCTGCTGCTGAGAAGGGAAAGGTTAGGCCACACTAATTGAATTGTAGACAAGAGTTCATTGAGAAGCATTTTGGCTCTTTTTCTAATACAAGTAAACAACCATTTAAAATGGGGCATGTCTCCTCAATGATGGCCAAACAGAGGGGAAGAATACCCCAGCAGCGGGTGGCCATTCTCTGGGACTACTTCCCAAATGGCACCCTATGCCCTACAGAGTGCCCTACTTTTGACCAGTACCCTATAGACCTTAGTCAAAAGTAGTGCACTAAATAGGGAACAGGGTACCATTTGGGATCACAGCCTGATGTAAACAATCGTCCTTCTCAATGCCAGTCCAGCCTTCAGGGCCTCAGTCCACGGGAGAATGAAACATGTTAATTTGCACATGCTTTGTGCTAGAGACTTTGGCTTTTGACTCAAATATCACCCTCGTCCCTATCTAGTGCACTACCTTTGATAGGGCTCTGGTCAAAAGTAGTGCACTATGTAGGGAATAAGGTGCCATTTGGGGCTCAGATTTAACCATTCATTCCCCCCTTTCTCAGAAGAACCACCACTATTGTGGTGACACGTTCTGAATTTTATCCCACACGCTTCACAGGCTATAGGTAATAGCAGAAATAGATTACATTTAAAATGATTAGCATATAGTGATGGTAACTAATGCGCCCTTTCCTGGCAGACTACCTGCATTTATTTTATTTTTTTAAACTTTCAGTTGAATCTAAGACGCTTGCTGAACATTTGCCTGAGATACAACACTATGGTGCAGAACATTGGGTGCTCGTGTCTGGTTCCTATTCATATACGCTGGAAATTAATGTGAGGGAAGGTGGAGGAGTAGAGAGGCTGGCGAGTTCGGTCCTGTCGCTGGTTGTCTTGGGGGGTTTCCAGGCCCCTGGGTTAGTAAGGAGCTGATTGAGATGCAGAGGGGACTCTGAAGGATTTAGCTGAGCCAAGGGAACACTTGGTCTCTTGTGTTGACAAAGTCTACATTTAGGCTGAATACTACCTGAACTTCTTTTGTGTCAAATTAAGATTTAGTCTAGGTGTGTAGGTCGCCAGCGATCATAACGTCCCGGGTTCTGGTCTTGCGGTTGAAGTGTAGACGCTACAGTACTAAAAACAGAGGACTATCACCAATGACCTCATCAAGATCCCGCTCCAATAACAGGATCTAGCTAGCCTGGTAACAGACCTGATACATCTCCGATAACATGATCTATCTAGCCTGGTAACAGACCTGATACATCTCCGATAACAGGATCTAGCTAGCCTGGTAACAGACCTGATACATCTCCGATAACAGGATCTAGCTAGCCTGGTAACAGACCTGATACATCTCCGATAACAGGATCTAGCTAGCCTGGTAACAGACCTGATACATCTCCGATAACAGGATCTAGCTAGCCTGGTAACAGACCTGATACATCTCCGATAACAGGATCTAGCTAGCCTGGTAACAGACCTGATACATCTCCGATAACAGGATCTAGCTAGCCTGGTAACAGACCTGATACATCTCCGATAACAGGATCTAGCTAGCCTGGTAACAGACCTGATACATCTCCGATAACAGGATCTAGCTAGCCTGGTAACAGACCTGATACATCTCCGATAACAGGATCTAGCTAGCCTGGTACTACAGATCTGTTTTGGGACCTAAATGCGACAGACACCGTTGGTTATGATATGCCAGTAGGCAAAAAAATAAAATAAAAAAATCAGCACAGCACACAAAGATATTTGTTTGAATGGCATTTAACAATCAAATCAAAATTTATTTGTCACATACACATGGTTTGTCAAGGCTTCCCGAGGTTACTGCTTTTCTAAACCTACCACAACTCAGGGCAGCTGATGACGAGAGTTAGTCATTACCTGACCTATATAGCAAGGTATCTAGCCTAATCCCTAACACACAGAACATACACCCAGCAGGAAGTCAGCTACGACCACTGGACTGGCCCACTAGCAAGGTATCTAGCCTCATCCCTAACACACAGAACATACACCCAGCAGGAAGTCAGCTACGACCACTGGACTGGCCCACTAGCAAGGTATCTAGCCTAATCCCTAACACACAGAACATACACCCAGCAGGAAGTCAGCTACGACCACTGGACTGGCCCACTAGCAAGGTATCTAGCCTCATCCCTAACACACAGAACATAGACCCAGCAGGAAGTCAGCTACGACCACTGGACTGGCCCACTAGCAAGGTATCTAGCCTAATCCCTAACACACAGAACATAGACCCAGCAGGAAGTCAGCTACGACCACTGGACTGGCCCACTAGCAAGGTATCTAGCCTCATCCCTAACACACAGAACATACACCCAGCAGGAAGTCAGCTACGACCACTGGACTGGCCCACTAGCAAGGTATCTAGCCTAATCACTAACACACAGAACATACACCCAGCAGGAAGTCAGCTACGACCACTGGACTGGCCCACTAGCAAGGTATCTAGCCTCATCCCTAACACACAGAACATACACCCAGCAGGAAGTCAGCTACGACCACTGGACTGGCCCACTAGCAAGGTATCTAGCCTAATCACTAACACACAGAACATACACCCAGCAGGAAGTCAGCTACGACCACTGGACTGGCCCACTAGCAAGGTATCTAGCCTCATCCCTAACACACAGAACATACACCCAGCAGGAAGTCAGCTACGACCACTGGACTGGCCCACTAGCAAGGTATCTAGCCTAATCCCTAACACACAGAACATACACCCCAGCAGGAAGTCAGCTACGACCACTGGACTGGCCCACTAGCAAGGTATCTAGCCTAATCCCTAACACACAGAACATACACCCAGCAGGAAGTCAGCTACGACCACTGGACTGGCCCACTAGCAAGGTATCTAGCTTCATCCCTAACACACAGAACATACACCCAGCAGGAAGTCAGCTACGACCACTGGACTGGCCCACTAGCAAGGTATCTAGCCTCATCCCTAACACACAGAACATACACCCAGCAGGAAGTCAGCTACGACCACTGGACTGGCCCACTAGCAAGGTATCTAGCTTCATCCCTAACACACAGAACATACACCCAGCAGGAAGTCAGCTACGACCACTGGACTGGCCCACTAGCAAGGTGAAGAAGGTACGGTTACATTGTATCCTTAACACAGGAAGCGTGTTCCTACTCATAATCATTTAGAGAAGTGCGGGTGTGGCGGCAAAAAGACTGTTGAGATAGATTCCTTGTTGAAAATAAATGAATACAATTCGGACTTCGTGTCATTTAAATTTGATTTAATTAACCAAGCTATATCCTTTTTCATGACATATTGATTTGCGTCTAAAAAAAACATGAATAGTCAATTATTCAGACAGGAAAGCCAAAGCCGAAACAAAAGATCTAGAACAACAAAAAACGCACAGGAACGAAATAAAACTCACCTTGGCTTGGCAACTTCTTGTTTTCAACCAATAAAACCTACAGAGAGGATTGGAAAAGCGAGTTTTTCCCCCCAATTTAAACACAATTCCCAAGCTATTGCATTGCTGTTCGTTCTATCCTCTCCAATCCTTCCACCTCTTTCCCATTTTGGGTTGGACATGAATTAGGTAGAACGATGGCTGCCCTAACGTGTACTATCCAGTCACGTGGTCCAATAGATCCCAGCAGGGGCGAATTCATTACGCCGTTTATGTTGCGAAACGCTTCTTACACGGAAGCAAACGGGACGAAACAGGGAGGGACCTACCTGAATTTGTTCAATAAAAACTCTGTGCACTAATGAATACACTCCTATATATAAGCGCTTCCCGACAGAGCGACTCCGCCATATAAATGTTTTTCTGTTTATGGGACTGTTTATTACAGCAAGGCCCTGAGATGGCTTGTGCTGTGGGAAACATTTGGTCAGTGAGTCAACATTGAAGTGTTTTCTTTCATTTGACAACCCTGAGGAGTCACTGGACTGTGACAAGGATATACAAAGGTAAAACTATAGGCTCAATAGGGCCTTCATAACTAACCCTGTTCGATCAACAGTTTATGTGAGGTTTTTGTGACAATTACACTTTTCACAGGGATGCCACTTACTCTATATCCCACAGACTGTTTAAAGCTCCCGCACAGTCATCCTATCCTAAGTTAAAAAAAATAGCATTTGAATGACCAAAACATCACTCATAACATTTTTACACTATTAAAATGCTCAGAATTTAAGAAATAGTACATTTTCTCTCATCTCTAACTGTCAGGAAGCCTGAAAGAACAGGATGAGTGGGCGGGGAATTTATATTCATGAGTTCACCTTGACTGACAGCTCTTTGAAACGCCCTTGTGGTCATTGCCAGGTAACAAGGTAAACAATGGGTCACGTGTCATTGATGACTAGGTGAAAAATGGGCCTTTTTTTTTTTTACCTTTATTTAACTAGGCAAGTCAGTTAAGAACAAATTTTATTTTCAATGATGGCCTAGGAACAGTGGGTTAACTGCCTGTTCAGGGGCAGAACGACAGATTTGTGCCTTGTCAGCTCGGGGATTTGAACTTGCAACCTTTCGGTTACTAGTCCAACGCTCTAACCACTAACCACATGTCAGTGTGAGTTTAAATAGTATACCTCAAACCCATTTTCTCTTCTAAATGCTCTCATGGTCAACAGAGCTGATCATGGACGGTTACATATCAGACAAACAGCAGCAATATACAATTGCATTTTCTATGATTTTGTAACTAATGACAGAATACATTTCACTGATACAGTTCTTCACAATAATTAGTAAACCCTGGTTCACCTTAGAAGCTTAGACAGAAGGGAATGTACTTGAAAACAGCACACAATAAGTGTATTGGACAATTTATTGGTGCCTCTGCATTATCATTAATAATGACAATATGTTCAGAGTTGTATGTATTGATCAGACATTTATTTTATCATTTATAATAGGCCAGCATAGCCAAAATATTGATCAACATGAACACTAAAGAGAAATAAAGGTGACAAATCATGGTGAAACATAATTTGACATTATTTTTTATTTTTTTAAATCAAAGCCATAAATATCCCATTGATTCTTAACAATTTGTAGCACTTATCTCCCGTCTGATAATTAAAAAACAAACAATACAAAAGTAACAATGTCATATCACGTATGAGGGGGGCGGGCAGCGGAGGAGGGGGACCTAAGAAGGCTTCGGGCACCCACTTGGCTGCAGTCACCCCCAAGATTGACTCGGGAGACAAATCCAGCTATGGCCTCTCTCACTGAGCTGACAGGGGTCGTGGGATGGACAGATCAGGCCTCTCTCATTGGGCAGACAGGGGTCCTGGGATGGACAGATCAGGCCTCTCTCATTGAGCTGACAGGGGTCGTGGGATGGACAGATCAGGCCTCTCTCATTGGGCAGACAGGGGTCCTGGGATGGACAGATCAGGCCTCTCTCACTGGGCTGACAGGGGTCGTGGGATGGACAGATCAGGCCTCTCTCACTGGGCTGACAGGGGTCGTGGGATGGACAGATCAGGCCTCTCTCACTGGGCTGACAGGGGTCCTGGGATGGACAGCAAGCACAGCTTCCCCATGTACAGGGCTGGATCAAGGGTGAACCGTTTTTTTGAAAAGGGACATGTTTGTTTAAATGGGTAGTGAATTTAATAACCTTTTATGCACTGTTCTGAGTTATGATCATTTCGTTGATGTCGCGATCTACTTATTAAATGTGTTTTCTGCTATCTTTGTACTCAATTTTAAATATGCAATATTTCGTTGTACACTTTTTTAGTGAAACTTTTCAATGTCAGTATTTGGAATTTGTGTGCCTGAAATGTTCAATTGATTTGCAATGAATAACTGTGATTTACAGTATGTTGGGTCTATCTTCATAGACTTCACAGCATATCCCCCATTCTTTGACATGGGAAACCTGATTATATATTACAACCTGCCACGGTGGCTACCTGGAAACCTGATTATATATTACAACCTGCCACGGTGGTTATCTGGAAACCTGATTTTATATTACAACCTGCCACGGTGGTCACCTGGAAACGTGATTATATATTACAACCTGCCACGGTGGTCACCTGGAAATCTGATTATATATTATAACCTGCCACGGTGGTCACCTGGAAACCTGATTATATATTACAACCTGCCACGGTGGCTACCTGGAAACCTGATTATATATTACAACCTGCCACGGTGGTCACCTGGAAATCTGATTATATATTACAACCTGCCACGGTGGCTACCTGGAAACCTGATTATATATTACAACATGCCACGGTGGTTATCTGGAAACCTGATTATATATTACAACCTGCCACGGTGGTCACCTGGAAACGTGATTATATATTACAACCTGCCACGGTGGTTATCTGGAAACCTGATTATATATTACAACCTGCCACGGTGGCTACCTGGAAACCTGATTTTATATTACAACCTGCCACGGTGGTTATCTGGAAACCTGATTTTATATTACAACCTGCCACGGTGGTCACCTGGAAACGTGATTATATATTACAACCTGCCACGGTGGTTATCTGGAAACCTGATTATATATTACAACCATGCCACGGTGGCTACCTGGAAACCTGATTTTATATTACAACCTGCCACGGTGGTTATCTGGAAACCTGATTATATATTACAACCTGCCACGGTGGTTATCTGGAAACCTGATTATATATTACAACCTGCCACGGTGGTCACCTGGAAACCTGATTATATATTACAACCTGCCACGGTGGCTACCTGGAAACCTGATTTTATATTACAACCTGCCACGGTGGTTATCTGGAAACCTGATTATATATTACAACCTGCCACGGTGGCTACCTGGAAACCTGATTTTATATTACAACCTGCCACGGTGGTCACCTGGAAACCTGATTATATATTACAACCTGCCACAGTGATTACCTGGAAACCTGATTATATATTACAACCTGCCACGGTGGTTATCTGGAAACCTGATTATATATTACAACCTGCCACTGTGGTTATCTGGAAACCTGATTATATATTACAACCTGCCACTGTGGTTACCTGGAAACCTGATTATATATTACAACCTGCCACGGTGGTTACCTGGAAACCTGATTATATATTACAACCTGCCACGGTGGTTACCTGGAAACCTGATTATATATTACAACCTGCCACGGTGGTTATCTGGAAACCTGATTATATATTACAACCTGCCACGGTGGTTATCTGGAAACCTGATTATATATTACAACCTGCCACGGTGGTTATCTGGAAACCTGATTATATATTACAACCTGCCACGGTGGTTATCTGGAAACCTGATTATATATTACAACCTGCCACGGTGGTTATCTGGAATCCTGATTATATAACTGTGGTTACCTGGAAACCTGATTATATTTTACAACCTGCCATGGTGGTTATCTGGAAATCAGTACAGACAGTAGATGTTGAATTTGCTAAAAGGTTTATTATTACAGCTTGATGATGATATGTATCTGTTATCTAAATATATGTATATATTCTCTAAATATATGTATCTATTCTCTAAATATATGTATCTATTCTCTAAATATATGTATCTATTCTCTAAATATATGTATATATTCTCTAAATATATGTATCTATTCTCTAAATATATGTATCTATTCTCTAAATATATGTATCTATTCTCTAAATACATGAATCTATCCTCTAAATATATGTATTTATTCTCTAAATATATGTACATATTCTCTAAATATATGTATCTGTTCTCTAAATATATGTACATATTCTCTAAATATATGTATCTATTCTCTAAATCTATGTATATATTCTCTAAATATATGTACATATTCTCTAAATATATGTATCTATACTCTAAATACATGAATCTATACTCTAAATACATGTGTCTATACTCTAAATCCATGTATCTGATGATAAGATACCAGTATAGCACTATATTGCCATCTAGTGGCTTCAACATTCCTGATACTGACAGTGTAACCTTCGGATCAGATTTCAGGCACACTTCTCCAGAGTGACAGTCCGACTATCCTGTGCAATAAATAACACAGCTTGACCATCCTTTCAAAACAATCAAACCCCCTTTAACAGCAGTTGTTCCACTCGTCAGAACCTGTGTTATTATTCTACAGTAGTTCACTCAGTCACCCCCTTTCCTTGACATCCAGGTGAAGGTGATTTTAAAGGTGTTATCACCTGATCTCTGGATAATAATAGACTTTTAATATGCCTATGACAAGACCAATAAGTGACCTTATTTTGTCTGTGAATGTGTGGTCAAGTGTTGTCTGTAGGTAACACAGCTCATGTTCCATCTCTGTCTGCGTAGAACAGTAACACAGCTCACGTTCCATCTCTGTCTGCGTAGAACAGTAACACAGCTCACGTTCCATCTCTGTCTGCGTAGAACAGTAGCACAGCTCACGTTCCATCTCTGTCTGCGTAGAACTGTAACACAGCTCATGTTCCATCTCTGTCTGCGTAGAACAGTAACACAGCTCATGTTCCATCTCTGTCTGCGTAGAACAGTAACACAGCTCACGTTCCATCTCTGTCTGCGTAGAACAGTAGCACAGCTCACGTTCCATCTCTGTCTGCGTAGAACTGTAACACAGCTCATGTTCCATCTCTGTCTGCGTAGAACAGTAACACAGCTCACGTTCCATCTCTGTCTGCGTAGAACAGTAACACAGCTCACGTTCCATCTCTGTCTGCGTAGAACAGTAACACAGCTCATGTTCCATCTCTGTCTGCGTAGAACAGTAGCACAGCTCATGTTCCATCTCTGTCTGCGTAGAACAGTAACACAGCTCATGTTCCATCTCTGTCTGCGTAGAACAGTAGCACAGCTCATGTTCCATCTCTGTCTGCGTAGAACAGTAACACAGCCATAGACTAGAATTACTCTCCAGTCAGCTATCTGGGAGCACAAATCCTATGTGTGTTTGCGTGTGTGTGTGTGTGTGTGTGTGTGTGTGTGTGTGTGGCTGACTGGCTGGCTGTAGGGCAATATGGTGGTGATGCTGATATCTCTCTCTACGCTATAGACACGCCAGGCCGAGTCCGGCCTCACAGTGTGTGTGTGTGTATGTCATATAAAATCCAATTTTGTTTGTCACATGCGCCAAGTAGGTCTCCTGAGGGGAAATAGGCCTTTGTTGTGCCATCTTCAAGACTGTCTTGGTATATTTTGACCATGATAGTTTGTTGGTGATGTGGACACCGAGGAACTTGAAACTCTCGACCCGCTCCACTTCAGCCCCGTTGATGAGAATGGGGGCGTGCTCGGTCCTCCTTTTCCTGTAGTCCACAATCATCTCCTTTGTCTTGATCACGTTGAGAGAGAGGTTGTTGTCCTGGTACCACACTGCCAGGTCTCTGACCTCCTCCCTATAGACTGTCTCATCAGTGTGTGCGTGTGTGCGTGTGTGCGTGTGTGCATGTCCTTGAGTGTGTGTGTGTGTGTGTGTGTGTGTGTGTGTGTGTGTGAGCTGAGACAGCGCTCCTCTTGTCTTTTCAAAAGCAGCAGATCGATAGAACGTCCCAATCTACAGCTTTACAGAGTCACACCACAATTCTATTAGAGAGAGAGAGAGAGAGAGGTTCTGTTGCAGAGAGAGAGAGGGAGAGAGGGGGAGAGAGAGAGAGACAGAGAGAGAGAGAGACAGAGGTTCTGTTGCAGAGAGAGAGAGAGAGGGAGGTTCTGTTGCAGAGAGAGAGAGAGAGAGAGAGAGACAGAGAGAGAGAGAGAGAGAGAGGTTCTGTTGCAGAGAGAGAGAGAGAGAGAGAGAGAGAGAGGGAGAGAGGGGGAGAGCTAGAGAGAGAGAGAGAGAGAGAGAGAGAGAGAGAGAGGGGAGAGAGAGAGAGCAGGGAGAGAGAGAGCGAGAGAGAGACACACACAGAGAGAGAGAGAGAGAGGTTCTGTTGCAGAGAGAGAGAGAGAGAGAGAGGGAGAGAGAGGGAGAGAGGGGGAGAGCTAGAGAGAGAGAGAGAGAGAGAGAGACAGAGAGAGAGAGAGGGAGAGAGAGAGAGAGAGACACACAGAGAGAGAGAGGTTCTGTTGCAGAGAGAGAGAGAGAGGTTCTGTTGCAGAGAGAGAGAGAGAGAGAGAGAGGGAGAGAGAGGGGGAGAGCTAGAGAGAGAGAGAGAGAGAGAGAGAGAGAGAGACAGAGAGAGAGAGAGGAGAGAGAGAGAGAGAGAGACACACAGAGAGAGAGAGAGGTTCTGTTGCAGAGAGAGAGAGAGAGGTTCTGTTGCAGAGAGAGAGAGAGAGAGAGAGAGAGAGAGAGACAGAGAGAGAGAGAGAGAGAGAGAGAGAGAGAGAGAGAGAGATTATATTGGCCTGAGAGCAGAGCATGTGTATCTGGGTAATGATGATGGCATCATGTAGAGGAGAGTAGCGAGTCGTAGAGCCAAGAAGAGCTGTGTCCCACATGGCATCCTTGTCTTTATCTAGTGCACTGCAGTTACCCAGGTCCCAAAGGTCTCTGATCTGCTCCAGAATAGGTTGCCATTTGGAACACACACACACACACACAGGAGGATGGTGGCATCTTAATTAGGGAGGACATGCTTGTGGTCATGGCTGGAGCGGAATAGGTGGAATGGTATGAAATACATCAAACACCGTTTTCCATGTGTTTGATGCCATTCCAGCCGCTCTGTTCCAGACATTATTATGGGCCGTCCTCCACTCAGCAGCCTCCACCGGACACAGCCGATCTGAATAAAAGCCATGCTTCGTCAGACAGCGTGCCAGCTCAGTGCTTGTACAGGACTCTTTACAAGGTGCAGTTTCAGGTTAAAGCCAGTGGGGGGGGGGATACTAGGTCCAAGGTAGTCTGTGGTTATATTTGCTGCAGGACAGCACCAAACACCATCCAAAGTAACAGTATATCTCTGGAAGCTCATGGCATTAGTGCGCATTGCTTCATTCGGAGGAATGCGCAGTAACACCCTGGACCAGAGCTAAGGGCATTAGTGCGCATTGCTTCACCTGGAGGAATGCGCAGTAACACCCTGGACCAGAGATAAGGGCATTAGTGCGCATTGCTTCACCTGGAGGAATGCGCAGTAACACCCTGGACCAGAGATAAGGGCATTAGTGCGCATTGCTTCACCTGGAGGAATTTTTTATTTCTATTTTACCTTTATTTTACCAGTTAAGTCAGTTAAGAACAAATTCTTATTTTCAATGACGGCCTAGGAACAGTGGGTTAACTGCCTGTTCAGGGGCAGAACGACAGATTTGTACCTCGTCGGCTCAGGGATTTGAACTTGCAACCTTCCGGTTACTAGTCCAACACTCTAACCACTAGGCTACCCTGCCACTGCGAATGTGCAGTAACACCCTGGACCAGAGCTAAGGGCATTAGTGCACATTGCTTCATCTGGAGGAATGCGCAGTAACACCCTGGACCAGAGCCAAGGGCATTAGTACTTTTGTAAAATTAATTTGCCCAAACTCACAGCAGCTGTGGGAAGTACTGTATTTCTATAGCAGGGCTACTACTGTATTTCTATAGCGAGCTACTACTGTATTTCTATAGCGAGCTACTACTGTATTTCTGCAGTGGGCTGCTACTGTATTTCTATAGCAGGGCTACTACTGCATTTCTACTGCGGGCTACTACTGTATTTCTACTGCAGGCTACTACTGCATTTCTACAGCAGGCTACTACTTTATTTCTACAGCGGGCCACTACTGTATTTCTGCAGTGGGCTACTACTGTATTTCTATAGCAGGGCTACTACTGCATTTCTACTGCGTGCTACTACTGTATTTCTACTGCGGGCTACTACTGCATTTCTACTGCGGACTACTACTGTATTTCTACTGTGTTTACTACTGTATTTCTACTGTGTTTACTACTGTATTTCTACAGCGGACTACTACTGTATTTCTACTGTGTTTACTACTGTATTTCTACTGCAGGCTACTACTGTATTTCTATAGCAGGGCTACTACTGTATTTCTATAGCGAGCTACTACTGTATTTCTACAGCGGGCTACTACTGTATTTCTACAGCGGGCTACTACTGTATTTCTGCAGTGGGCTGCTACTGTATTTCTATAGCAGGGCTACTACTGTATTTCTACTGCAGGCTACTACTGCATTTCTACAGCGGGCTACTACTGTATTTCTACAGCGGGCCACTACTGTATTTCTGCAGTGGGCTACTACTGTATTTCTATAGCAGGGCTACTACTGCATTTCTACTGCGGGCTACTACTGTATTTCTACTGCGGGCTACTACTGCATTTCTACTGCGGACTACTACTGTATTTCTACTGTGTTTACTACTGTATTTCTACTGTGTTTACTACTGTATTTCTACAGCGGACTACTACTGTATTTCTACTGTGTTTACTACTGTATTTCTACTGCAGGCTACTACTGTATTTCTACAGCGGGCTACTACTGTAAAACACACTGTTCTCCAAACTATATTGCTGTATTTCTTCCTCACTTCACCTTGTTCCCTTCCCTTTTTGTTCATTACTATATTTCTCTGTTTTAGAAACTCCCACTGATTGTAACGGTTCTCCTCCGTCATCTGAGGAAGAGTAGTCAAGATCGGACCAATGCGCAGCGTGATATATGTCCATGTTAATATTTAATAAATCAACTGAACACTGAATAACAAAACAACAAAGAGAGTGAACGAAACAGTCCTGTAAGGTGCAAACACACAAACCAGAAAACAACTACAGGCTACCTAAATATGGCTACCTAAATACCTACAGGCTACCTAAATATGGCTACCTAAATATGGCTACCTAAATATGGCTACCTAAATACCTACAGGCTACCTAAATATGGCTACCTAAATACCTACAGGCTACCTAAATATGGCTACCTAAATACCTACAGGCTACCTAAATATGGCTACCTAAATACCTACAGGCTACCTAAATATGGCTACCTAAATACCTACAGGCTACCTAAATATGGCTACCTAAATACCTACAGGCTACCTAAATATGGCTACCTAAATACCTACAGGCTACCTAAATATGGCTACCTAAATACCTACAGGCTACCTAAATATGGCTACCTAAATACCTACAGGCTACCTAAATATGGCTACCTAAATACCTACAGGCTACCTAAATATGGCTACCTAAATACCTACAGGCTACCTAAATATGGCTACCTAAATACCTACAGGCTACCTAAATATGGCTACCTAAATACCTACAGGCTACCTAAATATGGCTACCTAAATACCTACAGGCTACCTAAATATGGCTACCTAAATACCTACAGGCTACCTAAATATGGCTACCTAAATACCTACAGGCTACCTAAATATGGCTACCTAAATACCTACAGGCTACCTAAATATGGCTACCTAAATACCTACAGGCTACCTAAATATGGCTACCTAAATACCTACAGGCTACCTAAATATGGCTACCTAAATACCTACAGGCTACCTAAATATGGCTACCTAAATACCTACAGGCTACCTAAATATGGCTACCTAAATACCTACAGGCTGCCTAAATATGGCTACCTAAATACCTACAGGCTAACTAAATATGGCTACCTAAATACCTACAGGCTACCTAAATATGGCTACCTAAATACCTACAGGCTACCTAAATACCTACAGGCTACCTAAATATGGCTACCTAAATACCTACAGGCTACCTAAATATGGCTACCTAAATACCTACAGGCTACCTAAATATGGCTACCTAAATACCTACAGGCTACCTAAATATGGCTACCTAAATACCTACAGGCTACCTAAATATGGCTACCTAAATACCTACAGGCTACCTAAATATGGCTACCTAAATACCTACAGGCTACCTAAATATGGCTACCTAAATACCTACAGGCTACCTAAATATGGCTACCTAAATACCTACAGGCTACCTAAATATGGCTACCTAAATACCTACAGGCTACCTAAATATGGCTACCTAAATACCTACAGGCTACCTAAATATGGCTACCTAAATACCTACAGGCTACCTAAATATGGCTACCTAAATACCTACAGGCTACCTAAATACCTACAGGCTACCTAAATATGGCTACCTAAATACCTACAGGCTACCTAAATACCTACAGGCTACCTAAATATGGCTACCTAAATACCTACAGGCTACCTAAATATGGCTACCTAAATACCTACAGGCTACCTAAATATGGCTACCTAAATACCTACAGGCTACCTAAATATGGCTACCTAAATACCTACAGGCTACCTAAATATGGCTACCTAAATACCTACAGGCTACCTAAATATGGCTACCTAAATACCTACAGGCTACCTAAATATGGCTACCTAAATACCTACAGGCTACCTAAATATGGCTACCTAAATACCTACAGGCTACCTAAATATGGCTACCTAAATACCACAGGCTACCTAAATACCCACAGGCCACCTAAATATGGCTACCTAAATACCTACAGGCTACCTAAATATGGCTACCTAAATACCTACAGGCTACCTAAATATGGCTACCTAAATACCTACAGGCTACCTAAATATGGCTACCTAAATACCTACAGGCCACCTAAATATGGCTACCTAAATACCTACAGGCTACCTAAATATGGCTACCTAAATACCTACAGGCTACCTAAATATGGCTACCTAAATACCTACAGGCTACCTAAATATGGCTACCTAAATACCTACAGGCTACCTAAATATGGCTACCTAAATACCTACAGGCTACCTAAATATGGCTACCTAAATACCTACAGGCTACCTAAATATGGCTACCTAAATACCTACAGGCTACCTAAATATGGCTACCTAAATACCTACAGGCTACCTAAATATGGCTACCTAATACCTACAGGCTACCTAAATATGGCTACCTAAATACCTACAGGCTACCTAAATATGGCTACCTAAATACCTACAGGCTACCTAAATATGGCTACCTAAATACCTACAGGCTACCTAAATATGGCTACCTAAATACCTACAGGCTACCTAAATATGGCTACCTAAATACCTACAGGCTACCTAAATATGGCTACCTAAATACCTACAGGCTACCTAAATATGGCTACCTAAATACCTACAGGCTACCTAAATATGGCTACCTAAATACCTACAGGCTACCTAAATATGGCTACCTAAATACCTACAGGCTACCTAAATATGGCTACCTAAATACCTACAGGCTACCTAAATATGGCTACCTAAATACCTACAGGCTACCTAAATATGGCTACCTAAATACCTACAGGCTACCTAAATATGGCTACCTAAATACCTACAGGCTACCTAAATATGGCTACCTAAATACCTACAGGCTACCTAAATATGGCTACCTAAATACCTACAGGCTACCTAAATATGGCTACCTAAATACCTACAGGCTACCTAAATATGGCTACCTAAATACCTACAGGCTACCTAAATATGGCTACCTAAATACCTACAGGCTACCTAAATATGGCTACCTAAATACCTACAGGCTACCTAAATATGGCTACCTAAATACCTACAGGCTACCTAAATATGGCTACCTAAATACCTACAGGCTGCCTAAATATGGCTACCTAAATACCTACAGGCTAACTAAATATGGCTACCTAAATACCTACAGGCTACCTAAATATGGCTACCTAAATACCTACAGGCTACCTAAATACCTACAGGCTACCTAAATATGGCTACCTAAATACCTACAGGCTACCTAAATATGGCTACCTAAATACCTACAGGCTACCTAAATATGGCTACCTAAATACCTACAGGCTACCTAAATATGGCTACCTAAATACCTACAGGCTACCTAAATATGGCTACCTAAATACCTACAGGCTACCTAAATATGGCTACCTAAATACCTACAGGCTACCTAAATATGGCTACCTAAATACCTACAGGCTACCTAAATATGGCTACCTAAATACCTACAGGCTACCTAAATATGGCTACCTAAATACCTACAGGCTACCTAAATATGGCTACCTAAATACCTACAGGCTACCTAAATATGGCTACCTAAATACCTACAGGCTACCTAAATATGGCTACCTAAATACCTACAGGCTACCTAAATATGGCTACCTAAATACCTACAGGCTGCCTAAATATGGCTACCTAAATACCTACAGGCTAACTAAATATGGCTACCTAAATACCTACAGGCTACCTAAATATGGCTACCTAAATACCTACAGGCTACCTAAATACCTACAGGCTACCTAAATATGGCTACCTAAATACCTACAGGCTACCTAAATATGGCTACCTAAATACCTACAGGCTACCTAAATATGGCTACCTAAATACCTACAGGCTACCTAAATATGGCTACCTAAATACCTACAGGCTACCTAAATATGGCTACCTAAATACCTACAGGCTACCTAAATATGGCTACCTAAATACCTACAGGCTACCTAAATATGGCTACCTAAATACCTACAGGCTACCTAAATATGGCTACCTAAATACCTACAGGCTACCTAAATATGGTTCTCAATCAGAGACAACGATTGACAGCTGCCTCTGATTGAGAACCATACCAGGCCAAACACGTAGAAAACCAAAACTAGAACAACACATCGTATTGCCCACCCCAACTCACGCCATGACCAACCTAAACCAGAAACATAGGAACTAAGGTCAGGACGTGACACTGATGTACAACAGTGACTGAGTCAGAGCTGGTTTGTCTGATACACCTTGTCTCCACACTTTTTTTGACGTTTGTGGTGTTTGTTGTTTTTTTGAAGGACGTGGAAGTGAAGATTTGAAAAGATTTGATGGCGCGCCGGGGCTGTACGTAACAGCTGTCGATAGTAGTTCCTGTGGTACCTGGATTCGGGAACATTCTCCTTCTAGAATATACTGAGTCATCAACAGAGACTGTTCGCTTGCCCAGCTAACTAGACGCATTCTTGTTCGTGTCATAAATCAGACAAAATTGTTTCTCAGAATTTGACATATGCCTACAACGTAAAAAAAACTAGAAAAGATCAAGATGTTCTTTTAAACATTCCAGAATATTTGTGTTACGTTTTTTTTTCAAATGGCTGTGAAATTCACGCGAAAAAAGACATTGTTCTAGGAACATAAATTAAATCAATTATGATGCTGAAAATAGATCCATTCTGCATTGCAGTAAAAAAAAACAACACAGAAATGACTCCTCCCACCTACTATACGGTGTGTTCTTTGGTGTAGATTATACATTTAAACATGGATTTTCTATGTTTTCTCTGGACTATTAGGAAGTTTATGAAATGCAGTGTGAAATGGTTGAAGACCACTGATACCTGATACCTTCAACGGGCCATAGAGGGCAATGAGGTGTGTGTGTGTGTGTGTGTGTGTGTGTGTGTGTGTGTGTGTGTGTGTGTGTGTGTGTGTGTGTGTGTTTGCAGGTATACGTGTGTACCACATGCACTTCTGTGTGTTTGTGTGTCAGCATTGGATGTCTTCACATGAGTGTGTGTGTGTGCGTGTGTGTGCGCGCGCGTGTGTGTGTGTGCGTGTGTGTGTGTGTGTGTGTGTGTATCCCTGAGTATGCAGGAGGAATAGAGCGCATGCAGCAGGGACATCTTACATTAGCTGGGAAGGGTGTTCCAATGTGAGATGGAACGGTGGTGCAGTATAGTGCAAGCACCAAGCACCAAGCACCCCTCTCCCCCTGCTCTAACCTCCTCTCCTGCTGTCCTCTCCTGCTGTCCTCTGCTCTCCTCTCCTGCTGTACTCTATGCTCTCCTCTCCTCTCCTCTCCTCTCCTCTCCTCTCCTCTCCTCTCCTCTCCTCTGCTCCCCTCTCTTCCCCTCTGCTCTCCTCTCTGCTCTGTCCTCCTCTCCTCTCTTCTCCTCTCCTCTGCTCTGCTCCCCTCTCTTCTCCTCTGCTCTCTCCTCTCCTCTTCTCTCCTCTGCTCCGCTCCTATCCCACTGCTACTCCTTTGTCAAGTTGCCTGCAGAGTAGACTTGAGTGGTGCATTGCTGCTAAAACAGAAGCAATCAGCTTTGAGAGCCGTTACACATCTAGGGGGCGTTCCAGGTGGATGAGGCAGTCTCCTTGGGTGATCTAGTGTGGTGTGCATCCCAAAATGACAGGCTCCTTGGGTGATCTAGAGATCTAGAGACTGGGGGTACTAAACCACTACATTGGTATCAGGTCGGGGAATAAAATTAGATTAATGCTTCACTGGAAGGAAGGAAGATTTTTTGAATGAAAAGGACGTTTCAGTTTGTATTTGGTTCAATGTGGTATGTGTTTTAAATAATACAAACAAAAATATGAATAATATTGTTATCATTTAATCGTTATTACAGAAAATTTGTCATGCATGTTTCAGAATTTAGAGACTTTAGTGTTGCATTGTAGCAGTACAACCTGGTGAAACACCTGGTGATACACCTGGTGAAACACACTGTCACGGTGTTCACCATGGGTTTGTTTTGGTCATGACAGTACAGTCGTGGCCAAAAGTTATGAGAATGGCACAAATGTTAATTTCAACAAAGTTTGCTGCTTTCTTTAGATATTTTTGTCAGATGTTACTATGGAACCTCTCCCGCGTCTAGCGAGGACCTCCCCCGCCCCCGCCCCCGAAGGCCCAACTTCCTGCCTTTACCATAACACATTTACCACAGTACAATGAATGGGCAAGAGGGGTAGGGGGGTCAAAAACTAAGTTACACTAATAACAAATGAATATATCTCAATCAGGTAAATATAAATCATAAACATTAATATTTAATATATTTACACAAATGTACATGGAGCTCTGTATGTTCTGTCGTTTATACAAATATGTCCAAATCAGCTCTAACAATAACAATGTGTAAGGGTTTTCCTCCTCCTCTTCGTCTGAGGAGGAGAAGCGAGAAGGATCGGAGGACCAATGCGCAGCGTGGTAAGTGTCCATGGTTTTTTTAATATCAGAAACTCAACATGAACACAATACAAAACAATAAACGTGGCAAAACCCGAAACAGTCCTATCTGGTGCAGAGAACACAAAGACAGGAAACAACCACCCACAAACCCCAACACAAAACAGGCTACCTAAATATGGTTCCCAATCAGAGACAATGACTAACACCTGCCTCTGATTGAGAACCATATCAGGCCATACATAGAAACGGACAAACTAGACACACAACATAGAATGCCCACCCAGCTCACGTCCTGACCAACACTAAAGCAAGGAAAACACACAATAACTATGGTCAGAACGTGGTACAATAAAATAATATAGCTGTCATTTAGCAGATCTTTTCTGCTGCCCTATTTATAGACCTTTCCAAGACATTTGATAACGTTGCCCATTCCCTGCTCGTTCAAAAACTATCTGAAATGGGCATGGACAAGGAGTCTTGCAAATGGTTTAAGGAACTATGTGACAGACAGGACACAATGTGTGCTTTCTGATGGTGTCAAGTCTAGTTTCCACAATATTACGAAAGGTGTACCACAGGGGTCGGTATTGGGACCTGTTTTAATATTTATTAAGCTTTCAAATAAAATCAAGCTTTATTTATATAACACATTTCAGACATGGATGCATAGCGCTTCATAGAAAAAAAACTGAAATTAAAATTGAAACAGAAATATTTACTACAAAAACATAAGAGGATAAAAAATTTAAAAAACACTGAAAGACTGAAAGCCCTTATCCAACAATGCCATTTTAAGAAAAATACATTTTAAGAAAGTATTTACTAAAATAAACTGAAGTAAAAAACAAATAAATGAAAAATAACAAATAATTGAAGACGAACAATAAAATAACAGTAGCGAGGCTATATAGAGGGGGTACCAGTACAGAGACAATGTAAGGGGGGGGGGGGGGCAGTGCAAATAGTCTGGGTAGCCATTTGATTAGCTGTTCAGGAGTCTTATGGTTTGGGGGAAGAAGCTGTTTAAGAACACTTTTAGACCTAGAGTTGGCTGTCCAGTACTGCTTGCCATGCGGTAGCAGAGAGAACAGTCCATGACTGGGGTGGCTGGAGTCTTTGACAATTTATAGGGCCTTCCTCTGACACCGCCTGGTATAGTGGTCCTGGACCCGGACAGCATCCATGACATGGTGGGTCCAGCTGGTCTGTTTTACAAACATTAGGCAGGTACCGGATACAGAACTTCATGTGGATCACACTCTCTCTGGTAACACTTTGTATTAAGTTGACCCTTGACATTCACTTTATACTCTACGTTCACTTTACAGTCACTTTACACTCTACATTCACTTTACACTTTACGTTCACTTTACACTTTACATTCACTTTACACTTCACATTCACTTTACACTTTACATTCTACATTCACTTTACACTTTACATTCACTTTACACTTTACATTCACTTTACACTTTGCATTCACATTACACTTTACATTCACATTACACTTTACATTCACATTACACGTTACATTCACTTTACACTTTACATTCACTTTCACTTTACATTCTACATTCACTTCACACTTTACATTAATTTTACACTTTACATTCACTTCACACTTTACATTCAGTTTACACTTTACGCTCTACATTCACTTTACATTTTCCATTCAGTTTACACTTTACATTACATATTGCATCAATTTGACATTCACTTTACACTTTACATTCACTTTACACTCTACATTCACTTTACACTTTACATTTACTTTACACTTTACATTTACGTTACACTCTACATTCACTTTACACTTTACATTCACTTTACACTTTACATTAACATTACACTTTTCATTCACTTTACACTTTAAATTCACTTTACACTTTACATTACATATTGCATCCATTTGACATTCACTTTACACTTTGCATTCACTTTACACTTTACATTCACTTTACATTCTACATTCACTTTACACTTTACATTCAGTTTACACATATATTCACTTTACATTCACTTTACACGTTACAGTTTACATTCAGTTTACAATTTACATTTTATTACTGTGTAGTAACACTGTAAATACTACAGTAGCAGCAATGTTGCTACATAGCTAGTACATTAGTAATTGCTTTCCATTTAAATAATGATAGAGTTCATGAACTCACTCTTCGTTTGCCGTGCTCTGTGGGTTGGGGTGAATGTGTTAAAACTGCCATATTCTGTTATTTCCACTCCATTGCACGTGGCAATTTATTTGATGACACCGCAATGTGAGTGAGCTTGGCATACCATACCTTGGGGCGGCAGGGTAGCCTAGTGGTTAGAGCGTTGGACTAGCAACCGGAAGGTTGTGAGTTCAAACCCCCGAGCCGACAAGGTACAAATCTGTCGTTCTGCCCCTGAACAGGCAGTTAACCCACTGTTCCCAGGCCGTCATTGAAAAATAAGAATGTGTTCTTAACTGACTTGCCTGGTTAAATAAAGGTAAAAATTAACTTGTAAGTCGCTCTGGATAAGAGCGTCTGCTAAATGACTTAAATGTAAATGTACCTTTCAGAGACAAGGATTGCCAATACGTTGAACATCCTTGTCTATTCTTTAAGCTGATGTGAATCCTTCTCCTCAGACCGCATCATCCGCTGGTTTCCTTCTGCATTCAGTTCTGCTAATGACTAGATGACTTTACGTGACCCCAGCAGGCTAAAGGCTAAAGTCTAATCCAACTCCATGTTTGTTAACATATCAATATGGGTCTACTACTAGAGAGGTTTACATATCTCTATGGGTTCTGCTAATGACTAGATAACTTTACATGACCCCAGCACGAACAAGGCTAAAGTCTAATCCAACTCCATGTTTGTTAACATATCAATATGGGCCTGATATTATAGAGGTTTACATATCTCTATGGGTCTGCTATTAGAGAGGTTTACATATCTCTATGGGTCTACTATTAGAGAGGTTTACATATCACTATGGGTCTACTATTAGAAAGGTTTACATATCACTATGGGTCTGCTATTAGAGAGGTTTACATATCTCTATGGGTCTGCTATTAGAGAGGTTTACATATCTCTATGGGTCTACTATTAGAGAGGTTTACATATCTCTATGGGTCTGCTATTAGAGAGGTTTACATATCTCTATGGGTCTACTATTAGAAAGGTTTACATATCTCTATGGGTCTGCTATTAGAGAGGTTTACATATCTCTATGGGTCTACTATTAGAGAGGTTTACATATCTCTATGGGTCTGCTATTAGAGAGGTTTACATATCTCTACGGGTCTACTATTAGAGAGGTTTACATATCACTACGGGTCTACTATTAGAGAGGTTTACATATCTCTACGGGTCTGCTATTAGAGAGGTTTACATATCTCTACGGGTCTGCTATTAGAGAGGTTTACATATCTCTATGGGTCTACTATTAGAGAGGTTTACATATCACTACGGGTCTACTATTAGAGAGGTTTACATATCTCTACGGGTCTGCTATTAGAGAGGTTTACATATCACTACGGGTCTACTATTAGAGAGGTTTACATATCACTATGGGTCTACTATTATAGAGGATTACATATCACTACGGGTCCACTATTAGAGAGGTTTACATATCACTATGGGTCTACTATTAGAGAGGTTTACATATCACTATGGGTCCACTATTAGAGAGGTTTACATATCTCTACGGGTCTACTATTAGAGAGGTTTACATATCACTATGGGTCCACTATTAGAGAGGTTTACATATCTCTACGGGTCCACTATTAGAGAGGTTTACATATCTCTACAGGTCCACTATTAGACAGGTTTACATATCTCTACGGGTCTACTATTAGAGAGGTTTACATATCACTATGGGTCCACTATTAGAGAGGTTTACATATCTCTACGGGTCCACTATTAGAGAGGTTTACATATCTCTACGGGTCCAATATTAGAGAGGTTTACATATCACTATGGGTCTACTATTAGAGAGGTTTACATATCACTATGGGTCCACTATTAGAGAGGTTTACATATCTCTACGGGTCCACTATTAGAGAGGTTTACATATCACTATGGGTCTACTATTATAGAGGATTACATATCACTACGGGTCTACTATTAGAGAGGTTTACATATCACTATGGGTCCACTATTAGAGAGGTTTACATATCTCTACGGGTCCAATATTAGAGAGGTTTACATATCACTATGGGTCTACTATTAGAGAGGTTTACATATCACTATGGGTCCACTATTAGAGAGGTTTACATATCTCTACGGGTCCACTATTAGAGAGGTTTACATATCACTATGGGTCTACTATTATAGAGGATTACATATCACTACGGGTCTACTATTAGAGAGGTTTACATATCACTATGGGTCCACTATTAGAGAGGTTTACATATCTCTACGGGTCTACTGTTATAGAGGATTACATATCTCTACGGGTCTACTGTTATAGAGGATTACATATCTCTATGGGTCTACTGTTATAGAGGATTACATATCACTATGGGTCCACTATTAGAGAGGATTACATATCACTATGGGTCCACTATTAGAGAGGTTTACATATCACTATGGGTCCACTATTAGAGAGGTTTACATATCACTATGGGTCTACTATTAGAGAGGTTTACATATCTCTACGGGTCTACTATTAGAGAGGTTTACATATCTCTACGGGTCTACTATTAGAGAGGTTTACATATCTCTACGGGTCTACTATTAGAGAGGTTTACATATCTCTACGGGTCTACTATTAGAGAGGTTTGCATATCTCTACGGGTCTACTTGTAATGTTCATCGTTGGGAGAAAGCGAGGAGGACCAATGCCAGCGTGGTATATGTTCATTCTTTTCTTTTTTTTTAACCTTTATTTAACCAGGCAAGTCAGTTGAGAACAAATTCTTATTTTCAACGATGGCCTAGGAACAGTGGGTTAACTGTCTGTTCAGGGTGCAGAACGACAGATTTGTACCTTGTCAGCTCGAGGGTTTGAACTTGCAACCTTCCAGTTACTAGACCAACACTCTAACCACTAGGCTACCTTGCCGCCCCAAAGCTTTTAATGAATGACGTACTAGAACACTGAAAAAAAAACAATAAATAACAAACGAACCGTCTCGTAAGGTGAAAGACAAAAACACTAAACAGGAAATAAACACCCACGAGGAAAAAGGCTACCTAAGTATGATTCTCAATCAGAGACAACTAACGACACCTGCCTCTGATTGAGAACCATACCAGGCCAAACTCAAAACACAACATAGAAAAACCCAACTCACGCCCTGACCATACTAAAACAAAGAAATAACACAAGAACTAGGGTCAGAGCGTGACAGTACCCCCCCCCCCCCCCCCCAAAGGTGAGGACTCTGGTCTGGGTGGGCATCTGTCCGCGGTGGCTGCTCTAACGCTGGACACCATAGTCTTAGTCCGCTTCTGTGGCCTCCTAGGAACGGTGACCCTCGCCGCCAACCTAGGACTGGCAACCCTACTAAAGGGCCCCACTGGACTGAGGGGCAGCTCCGGACTGAGGGGCAATTCTGGCATCGCCGGCGTGACAGGTGGCTCTGGCAGCTCCTGGCTGGCTGGCGGCTCTGGACGCTCCTGGCTGGCTGTCGGCTCTGGACACTCCTGGCTGGCTGGCGGCTCTGGACACTCCTGGCTGGCGGCTCTGGACGCTCCTGGCTGGCTGGCGGCTCTGGATGCTCCTGGCTGGCTGGCGGCTCTGGACGCTCCTGGCTGGCTGGCGGCTCTGGACGCTCCTGGCTGGCTGGCGGCTCTGGCAGCTCCTGGCTGGCAGCTCTGGCAGCTCCTGGCTGGCTGTCGGCTCTGGACGCTCCTGGCTGGCTGGCGGCTCTGGACGCTCATGATTGAGAACCGTATCAGACCAAACAAGAAACCCAACCTAGAAACACAAAACATAGAATACCCACCCAACTCACGTCCTGACCAACTAAAACAAAGAAATAACACAAGAACTAGGGTCAGACCGTGGCTCTCCTGTGTGGTCTGACCAGCCTCAGGGGAGGGCCATTTGGATAATGAATTTGAGGCCATTTGGATAATGAATTTGAGGCCATTTGGATAATGAATTTGAGGTCATTTGGATAATGAATTTGAGGTCATTTGGATAATGAATTTGAGGTCATTTGGATAATGAATTTGAGGCCATTTGGATAATGAATTTGAGGCCATTTGGATAATGAATTTGAGGCCATTTGGATAATGAATTTGAGGCCATTTGGATAATGAATTTGAGGCCATTTGGATAATGAATTTGAGGCCATTTGGATAATGAATTTGAGGCCATTTGGATAATGAATTTGAGGCCATTTGGATAATGAATTTGAGGCCATTTGGATAATGAATTTGAGGTCATTTGGATAATGAATTTGAGGTCATTTGGATAATGAATTTGAGGCCATTTGGATAATGAATTTGAGGCCATTTGGATAATGAATTTGAGGTCATTTGGATAATGAATTTGAGGTCATTTGGATAATGAATTTGAGGTCATTTGGATAATGAATTTGAGGTCATTTGGATAATGAATTTGAGGTCATTTGGATAATGAATTTGAGGTCATTTGGATAATGAATTTGAGGTCATTTGGATAATGAATTTGGGGCCATTTGGATAATGAATTTGAGGTCATTTGTGATACTGATTTTAAGGTAATTTGTGTAATTGATCATTATGATTGAGTTTGTAGTTCTTTGACATATTTGTAATTTGAACCAATAAGAAGAAAGAAAGAGCATAACCTTGAACTAAGGGTAGACTTGCTTAAGTCTCTCTTCCTATGGCCATAAGGGTACAATCATTTTTCTTCGTGGAGGGTTTCAGGGTAGGGATTTTGATCTGATTATGTTATTTGAAACTTTGTTTTATCTTTGGACCAGTAGTATTTTTTATAAAATACTCTCATGGAGAATTATAGGTTAAACATGTGGCGTATCACGTTCTGACCATAGTTCTGTTATTTTATTCTTTGTTTTAGTATGGTCAGGGCGTGAGTTGGGGAGTCTATATTTGTCTTTCTATATTGGTTTTTGTGTTCAGCCTAGTATGGTTCTCAATCAGAGGCGTGTGTCGTTAGTTGTCTCTGATTGAGAATCATACTTAGGTAGCCTGGGTTTCACTGTTGGTTTGTGGGTGTTTGTTTCCGTGTGAGTGTTTGTCGCCACATGGTACTGTTTCGGTTTTCATCACATCGTTTAGTGTTTTTTTATTTCAGTGTTCAGTTCGTATTTAAAAAATCGTCATGAACACTTACCACGCTGCATCTTGGTCCGATCCTTTCTCCTCTTCAGACGAAGAGGAAATCTTGCGTTACAGGGCGAAGGTGGGTTTATAAAAAACTGTCTTAAGGTTATTTTGAAACTCCCACTATTTTGGCTTATTAAGTAATGTTTAGTAATCTAGCAAAGTTTTATTTTCCCTTAGGTAGTCAAGCTGTTGTTGTATGCAGTGTAAGAAATTTAACACAACAAGGCTGTGAAATTGATATAATAATGTTGTTATATTTTGTTGTTGAATAAGGTTATAAAGTCGCAAGAATAAGTTTAATGACGGTAGACTTATGTTCCATATTTAGAACACATTCTAAGCCAACAGGACAGGGATATACACGCCCAATTTTTTCAGTTTTTGATTTGTTAAAAAAGTTTGAAATATCCAATAAATGTCGTTCCACTTCATGATTGTGTCCCACTTGTTGTTGATTCTTCACAAAAAAATACAGTTTTATATCTTTATGTTAAAAGCCTGAAATGTGGCAAAAGGTCGCAAAGTTCAAGGGGGCCGAATACTTTCGCAAGGCACTGTATGACATCTGTGGTGATTCAGGATCATTGAGAGTCATCGAGATAAACTTTATCAACCAGGTAATAATCTTAGAGATTACTCCCATAGACATGTTGAGTTTTCAACAACAACAGAAAATCTAAAAATCCACGAGTGCAGACAAGGAGACAGTGAGACATTTAGTCAATATTTGGAAACAATCCATATTTGGTACTGACAGTTATAAGAAAGAGCGACAGACAGATGGTAGAAAAGGCAGACGGATAAGGGCTCCCCCGCCCTATGCTGGGCCCTAAGGTGACCTTGATGGCTTGGGAGTATTAGGAGGGGGGCAGGAAGTGAGCAAGATAGAGAGAGAGCAGAAGGAATTTGAGGAGAATGAGAGGGAGAGACTGGGAGTGAGGAGCAGGAGACCTGGAGAGTTACGAAGGTTAGAATCTCATAATAAGCCAGGATTGAGAGAAGATAGAAGTGACACAGAATAGTTAGATACCCCAATTCCCACTCATAACCTTACCCAACCCCAGAGCTGGGGACGGAACATAACCAGACACGTCTATAGGGCACGGACACAGAGGGATGTAGCCAGGGCGTGAGAAGGAGTCGCACATCCTAAAACGGGAATAGAGGGATTCAGAAGAGATTTTGGTTCGCTTCGCTTTAGGATATTAATTCATGGAGAGACTGTCACCTCCATTGGTTTTAAAAATATGAAAAGTTAGGAGAAGAGACAGGTATTTTAGTTTTTATATTAAATGTAGGGTTAGTAAATCCGCTAGGAAGAGATATGATGATTTTGTTGGAAGTAGTTGTTACCCTAACTAAAAGTGGAATGAAAGCTTAGTTGGTTTCAGGAACTAAGGTGACACTGAACCATTGCCCAGAAATGATTCTGCACAGAGGGCCGAAATAGTAGTATTGACTAGAGCCTGAGAAATAAGAAAGGAGAGAAAGGTTACTATTTACACAGACAAGCACATAGGCATTTAAAACCATACAAAGCAGCACAGAAATCTTAAAGAAGATAACACACATGACAGAGGATTGTTACAGGATAACTAAGAACGAATGCCCAGGGAGAATTGTTACAGGATAGCTAAGAATGAATGCCCAGGGAGAATTGTTACAGGATAACTAAGAACGAACGCCCCAGGGAGAATTGTTACAGGATAGCTAAGAATGAATGCCCAGGGAGAATTGTTACAGGATAGCTAAGAACGAATGCCCAGGGAGAATTGTTACAGGATAACTAAGAACGAACGCCCCAGGGAGAATTGTTACAGGATAGCTAAGAATGAATGCCCAGGGAGAATTGTTACAGGATAGCTAAGAATGAATGCCCAGGGAGAATTGTTACAGGATAGCTAAGAATGAATGCCCAGGGAGAATTGTTACAGGATAACTAAGAACGAACGCCCCAGGGAGAATTGTTACAGGATAGCTAAGAATGAATGCCCAGGGAGAATTGTTACAGGATAACTAAGAACGAACGCCCCAGGGAGAATTGTTACAGGATAGCTAAGAATGAATGCCCAGGGAGAATTGTTACAGGATAGCTAAGAACGAATGCCCAGGGAGAATTGTTACAGGATAACTAAGAACGAATGCCCCAGGGAGAATTGGACATGTGGGAAAGGAAAGGGGCGATCCTACAAGATAATGTCAGACACAAGGATAAGTTGCCCATACTACCTAAGTCATTTTTTAGATATGCAGCAATATTGTCACATGGGCAGAGCCAGGTGTCAACAGGGAAGAAGGATGGTAGAGCAGGTTAGGAAACACTGCAGGTTAGAGGAAGGATGGTAGAGCAGGTTAGGAAACACTGCAGGTTCGAGGAAGGATGGTAGAGCAGGTTAGGAAACACTGCAGGTTAGAGGAAGGATGGTAGAGCAGGTTAGGAAACACTGCAAGTTCGAGGAAGGATGGTAGAGCAGGTTAGGAAACACTGCAGGTTAGAGGAAGGATGGCAGAGCAGGTTAGGAAACACTGCAGGTTAGAGGAAGGATGGTAGAGCACGTTAGGAAACTGCAGGTTAGAGGAAGGATGGTAGAGCAGGTTAGGAAACACTGCAGGTTAGAGGAAGGATGGCAGAGCAGGTTAGGAAACACTGCAGGTTAGAGGAAGGATGGTAGAGCAGGTTAGGAAACTGCAGGTTAGAGGAAGGATGGTAGAGCAGGTTAGGAAACACTGTAGGTTAGAGGAAGGATGGCAGAGCAGGTTAGGAAACACTGCAGGTTAGAGGAAGGATGGTAGAGCACGTTAGGAAACACTGCAGGTTAGAGGAAGGATGGTAGAGCAGGTTAGGAAACACTGCAGGTTAGAGGAAGGATGGTAGAGCAGGTTAGGAAACACTGCAGGTTCGAGGAAGGATGGTAGAGCAGGTTAGGAAACACTGCAGGTTAGAGGAAGGATGGCAGAGCAGGTTAGGAAACTGCAGGTTAGAGGAAGGATGGCAGAGCAGGTTAGGAAACACTGCAGGTTAGAGGAAGGATGGTAGAGCAGGTTAGGAAACACTGCAGGTTAGAGGAAGGATGGTAGAGCAGGTTAGGAAACACTGCAGGTCAGAGGAAGGATGGTAGAGCAGGTTAGGAAACTGCAGGTTAGAGGAAGGATGGCAGAGCAGGTTAGGAAACACTGCAGGTTAGAGGAAGGATGGTAGAGCACGTTAGGAAACACTGCAGGTTAGAGGAAGGATGGTAGAGCAGGTTAGGAAACACTGCAGGTTAGAGGAAGGATGGTAGAGCAGGTTAGGAAACACTGCAGGTTCGAGGAAGGATGGTAGAGCAGGTTAGGAAACACTGCAGGTTAGAGGAAGGATGGCAGAGCAGGTTAGGAAACACTGCAGGTTAGAGGAAGGATGGTAGAGCAGGTTAGGAAACACTGCAGGTCAGAGGAAGGATGGTAGAGCAGGTTAGGAAACACTGCAGGTTCGAGGAAGGATGGTAGAGCAGGTTAGGAAACACTGCAGGTTAGAGGAAGGATGGTAGAGCAGGTTAGGAAACACTGCAGGTTAGAGGAAGGATGGTAGAGCAGGTTAGGAAACACTGCAGGTTAGAGGAAGGATGGTAGAGCAGGTTAGGAAACACTGCAGGTCAGAGGAAGGATGGTAGAGCAGGTTAGGAAACACTGCAGGTTCGAGGAAGGATGGCAGAGCAGGTTAGGAAACACTGCAGGTTAGAGGAAGGATGGTAGAGCAGGTTAGGAAACACTGCAGGTTAGAGGAAGGATGGTAGAGCAGGTTAGGAAACACTGCAGGTTCGAGGAAGGATGGCAGAGCAGGTTAGGAAACACTGCAGGTTAGAGGAAGGATGGTAGAGCAGGTTAGGAAACACTGCAGGTCAGAGGAAGGATGGTAGAGCAGGTTAGGAAACACTGCAGGTTAGAGGAAGGATGGTAGAGCAGGTTAGGAAACACTGCAGGTTAGAGGAAGGATGGTAGAGCAAGGTTAAGAAAGACTTAATGGCCTAGAAGATAATTACTTAACAATTATTATTTTTTTGTAGAATATCCACTCCAACATTTGGAAATGGACTTCATTGAACTATTCCGAAGTGAGGGAAAGAAGGGATGTTTAACAATAATAGATAAGTATATTAAATGGGTAGAAGTGTTCCCAACTTACTTGGGGGACACAATTATGGTAGCTAAAATATTAGGTCCAGATATTATCCCTAGAGTTGGTTTACTAGGATCTATGTCTTTAAATAACGGATGACATTTTAGCTAATCAGGTAGAACAAATAGAATGCCAGAGTTAGGGACCAGAACAAGTAGACATAGAAGTTGAAAATATACTAGCAGAACATATGAGAAGACTGTTTGTTAACCAAACCCGTATGTCCAAGATTTTGTGTCCAAAAGGTGAATTACAGGAGAAGGTGATTCACTCAGTCCAACCAGGAGACTGGGTGTGGATCCAGTCCCTGAGGAGAATAGACTGGAAGCAGCCCCGTTGGGAAGGCCCATACCAGGTTCTGTTAAACCATCGCCTTTGCCATTAGAATAGCTGAGAGAGTCAATTGAGTCCACGTTACACACTGCACGAAGGTATGTACACATATGAGCACGGCTGCTCACACACAGAGTTGGAGAAGAACCGAGTACCAACAGAGTCCGGGGGTTTCCTCCTCAACGAAGATGTCCCATCCCGACCGTTCATCACTGTGTGTGTTCCTAGAGGTGTGAGTATGGGGCGGTACCTAGCAGACCGACTAAGGGCAGGAGAGGGTTGGCGGTGGTTTTGGGGAAGAGTAGGGACTCTGAGCTGCATCATAGTCTTGGTAATCTTTCTGATACATCCAGATCCACCACCTGCCGGTACTAATTATATGACGCCATTGTCATTGATAAGAAGTAAAAGATAAACTATATAATACACTAATGAGTGACTTACAGAATAAGGAGTCAAAGAAGATCAAGATGTAGGATTTATGGTTAAAACATTAAACAATTCCCGGGGAAAGCAGATAACTTTACAGGGATTGGGTTGGCCAGATTGAAGTACTCGGCCAACCCACCTCGGTTCACTTTAACTCCTGATGAGGACCAGTGTTATAGATACAAGAATGGCACAGAGAACTGAGATGATTTGAATGGCTGAAAGATAATCGTTAATGTGACTGAGGTTTGGAAGTACAGGAGAAAGTTCTTAACCTCACAGCACCTATAACTGATGTAGGGTGGGCTCGTACCAGCAAAGGATGCATACGACAGACACCACCAAAAAGGATGGTTGGGAACTTGCGCCCCGAGGTTATTGGTCCAACCAGTTTGAGTTAGTCATCAGAGGCCAGTTATAGGAGGCTAAAGTAGGCACAGGAGGAGTTTTGACCAGGATGGGAGTCTAAATGGATGCAGTGGTGAGAACTATGGAGAAGGATACAACTCACCTACTGTTTGTGTGGAAGTATGTGCGTAGGATACCTACTGTTTGTGTGGAAGTATGTGCGTAGGATACCTACTGTTTGTGTGGAAGTATGTGCGTAGGATACCTACTGTTTGTGTGGAAGTATGTGCGTAGGATACCTACTGTTTGTGTGGAAGTATGTGCGTAGGATACCTACTGTTTGTGTGGAAGTATGTGCGTAGGATACCTACAGTTTGTGTGGAAGTATGTGCGTAGGATACCTACTGTTTGTGTGGAAGTATGTGCGTAGGATACCTACTGTTTGTGTGGAAGTATGTGCGTAGGATACCTACTGTTTGTGTGGAAGTATGTGAGTAGGATACCTACTGTTTGTGTGGAAGTATGTGCGTAGGATACCTACTGTTTGTGTGGAAGTATGTGCGTAGGATACCTACTGTTTGTGTGGAAGTATGTGCGTAGGATACCTACTGTTTGTGTGGAAGTATGTGCGTAGGATACCTACAGTTTGTGTGGAAGTATGTGCGTAGGATACCTACTGTTTGTGTGGAAGTATGTGCGTAGGATACCTACTGTTTGTGTGGAAGTATGTGCGTAGGATACCTACTGTTTGTGTGGAAGTATGTGAGTAGGATACCTACTGTTTGTGTGGAAGTATGTGCGTAGGATACCTACTGTTTGTGTGGAAGTATGTGCGTAGGATACCTACTGTTTGTGTGGAAGTATGTGCGTAGGATACCTACTGTTTGTGTGGAAGTATGTGCGTAGGATACCTACAGTTTGTGTGGAAGTATGTGCGTAGGATACCTACTGTTTGTGTGGAAGTATGTGCGTAGGATACCTACTGTTTGTGTGGAAGTATGTGCGTAGGATACCTACTGTTTGTGTGGAAGTATGTGCGTAGGATACCTACTGTTTGTGTGGAAGTATGTGCGTAGGATACCTACTGTTTGTGTGGAAGTATGTGCGTAGGATACCTACTGTTTGTGTGGAAGTATGTGCGTAGGATACCTACTGTTTGTGTGGAAGTATGTGCGTAGGATACCTACTGTTTGTGTGGAAGTATGTGCGCAGCTATAAAATGGATGTCTTTGTATAACGGACTTTAGAGCGTTCTCTGAATAAACGGTACTAATCTTTTGCATAAGCTGAGTCTTTGCCTAATTATTATTATTATACCCATGGTCTTACAAACCTCGGGGATTGGTCAAAGCTATTGATAGTTATTATCAGTGGGATGGAAAATTCTTGTGACAGGCTGCTATTAGAGAGGATTACATATCTCTATGGGTCTACTATTAGAGAGGTTTACATATCTCTATGGGTCTGCTATTAGAGAGGTTTACATATCACTATGGGTCCACTATTAGAGAGGTTTACATATCTCTATGGGTCCACTATTAGAGAGGTTTACATATCTCTATGGGTCTACTATTAGAGAGGTTTACATATCACTATGGGTCTACTATTATAGAGGTTTACATATCACTATGGGTCCACTATTAGAGAGGTTTACATATCTCTATGGGTCTGCTATTAGAGAGGTTTACATATCTCTATGGGTCTGCTATTAGAGAGGTTTACATATCACTATGGGTCTACTATTATAGAGGTTTACATATCACTATGGGTCTACTATTAGAGAGGTTTACATATCTCTATGGGTCTACTATTATAGAGGTTTACATATCACTATGGGTCTACTATTAGAGAGGATTACATATCTCTATGGGTCTACTATTATAGAGGTTTACATATCACTATGGGTCTACTATTAGAGAGGATTACATATCTCTATGGGTCTACTATTAGAGAGGTTTACATATCTCTATGGGTCTGCTATTAGAGAGGTTTACATATCACTATGGGTCTACTATTAGAGAGGATTACATATCTCTATGGGTCTACTATTAGAGAGGTTTACATATCACTATGGGTCTACTATTAGAGAGGATTACATATCTCTATGGGTCTACTATTAGAGAGGTTTACATATCTCTATGGGTCTGCTATTAGAGAGGTTTACATATCACTATGGGTCTACTATTATAGAGGTTTACATATCACTATGGGTCTACTATTAGAGAGGTTTACATATCTCTATGGGTCTACTATTATAGAGGTTTACATATCTCTATGGGTCTACTATTATAGAGGTTTACATATCACTATGGGTCTGCTATTAGAGAGGTTTACATATCACTATGGGTCTACTATTAGAGAGGTTTACATATCACTATGGGTCTACTATTAGAGAGGTTTACATATCACTATGGGTCTGCTATTATAGAGGTTTACATATCTCTATGGGTCTGCTATTAGAGAGGTTTACATATCTCTATTGGTCTACTATTAGAGAGGTTTACATATCTCTATTGGTCTACTATTAGAGAGGTTTACATATCTCTATGGGTCTGCTATTAGAGAGGTTTACATATCTCTATGGGTCTACTATTAGAGAGGTTTACATATCTCTATGGGTCTACTATTAGAGAGGTTTACATATCTCTATGGGTCTACTATTAGAGAGGTTTACATATCACTATGGGTCTACTATTAGAGAGGTTTACATATCTCTATGGGTCTACTATTAGAGAGGTTTACATATCTCTATGGGTCTACTATTAGAGAGGTTTACATATCCCTATGGGTCTACTATTAGAGAGGTTTACATATCTCTATGGGTCTACTATTAGAGAGGTTTACATATCTCTACGGGTCTACTATTAGAGAGGTTTACATATCTCTATGGGTCTACTATTAGAGAGGTTTACATATCTCTACGGGTCTACTATTAGAGAGGTTTACATATCACTATGGGTCTACTATTAGAGAGGTTTACATATCTCTATGGGTCTACTATTAGAGAGGTTTACATATCACTATGGGTCTACTATTAGAGAGGTTTACATATCTCTATGGGTCTACTATTAGAGAGGTTTACATATCTCTACGGGTCTACTATTAGAGAGGTTTACATATCTCTACGGGTCTACTATTAGAGAGGTTTACATATCTCTATGGGTCTGCTATTAGAGAGGTTTACATATCTCTATGGGTCTACTATTAGAGAGGTTTACATATCACTATGGGTCTACTATTAGAGAGGTTTACATATCACTATGGGTCTACTATTAGAGAGGTTTACATATCTCTATGGGTCTACTATTAGAGAGGTTTACATATCACTATGGGTCTACTATTAGAGAGGTTTACATATCACTATGGGTCTACTATTAGAGAGGTTTACATATCTCTATGGGTCTACTATTAGAGAGGTTTACATATCTCTATGGGTCTACTATTAGAGAGGTTTACATATCCCTATGGGTCTACTATTAGAGAGGTTTACATATCACTATGGGTCTACTATTAGAGAGGTTTACATATCACTATGGGCCTACTATTAGAGAGGTTTACATATCTCTATGGGTCTACTATTAGAGAGATTTACATATCACTATGGGCCTACTATTAGAGAGGTTTACATATCTCTATGGGTCTACTATTAGAGAGGTTTACATATCTCTACGGGTCTACTATTAGAGAGGTTTACATATCTCTATGGGTCTACTATTAGAGAGGTTTACATATCTCTATGGGTCTACTATTAGAGAGGTTTACATATCTCTATGGGTCTACTATTAGAGAGGTTTACATATCTCTATGGGTCTACTATTAGAGAGGTTTACATATCTCTATGGGTCTACTATTAGAGAGGTTTACATATCTCTATGGGTCTACTATTAGAGAGGTTTACATATCACTATGGGTCTACTATTAGAGAGGTTTACATATCTCTATGGGTCTACTATTAGAGAGGTTTACATATCTCTATGGGTCTACTATTATAGAGGTTTACATATCTCTATGGGTCTACTATTAGAGAGGTTTACATATCTCTATGGGTCCACTATTAGAGAGGTTTACATATCTCTATGGGTCTACTATTAGAGAGGTTTACATATCTCTATGGGTCTACTATTAGAGAGGTTTACATATCACTATGGGTCTACTATTAGAGAGGTTTACATATCTCTATGGGCCTACTATTAGAGAGGTTTACATATCACTATGGGTCCACTATTATAGAGGTTTACATATCACTATGGGTCTACTATTAGAGAGGTTTACATATCACTATGGGTCCACTATTATAGAGGTTTACATATCACTATGGGCCTACTATTAGAGAGGTTTACATATCTCTATGGGTCTACTATTAGAGAGGTTTACATATCACTATGGGTCTACTATTAGAGAGATTTACATATCTCTATGGGTCTACTATTAGAGAGGTTTACATATCACTATGGGTCTACTATTAGAGAGATTTACATATCTCTATGGGTCTACTATTAGAGAGATTTACATATCTCTATGGGTCTACTATTATAGAGGATTACATATCACTATGGGTCCACTATTATAGAGGTTTACATATCACTATGGGTCTACTATTAGAGAGGTTTACATATCACTATGGGTCCACTATTAGAGAGGTTTACATATCTCTACATCCTACTATTAGAGAGGTTTACATATCTCTACGGGTCTACTATTATAGAGGATTACAAATCACTATGGGTCTACTATTAGAGAGGATTACATATCACTATGGGTCCACTATTATAGAGGTTTACATATCACTATGGGTCTACTATTAGAGAGGTTTACATATCACTATGGGTCCACTATTAGAGAGGTTTACATATCTCTACGGGTCCACTATTAGAGAGGTTTACATATCACTACGGGTCCACTATTAGAGAGGTTTACATATCTCTACATCCTACTATTAGAGAGGTTTACATATCTCTACGTCCTACTATTATAGAGGTTTACATATCACTATGGGTCCACTATTAGAGAGGTTTACATATCACTATGGGCCTACTATTAGAGAGGTTTACATATCTCTACGGGTCTACTATTAGAGAGGTTTACATATCACTACGGGTCTACTATTAGAGAGGTTTACATATCACTACGGGTCCACTATTAGAGAGGTTTACATATCACTATGGGCCTACTATTAGAGAGGTTTACATATCACTATGGGTCTACTATTAGAGAGGTTTACATATCTCTATGGGTCTACTATTAGAGAGGTTTACATATCTCTATGGGTCTACTATTATAGAGGATTACATATCTCTATGGGTCTACTATTATAGAGGATTACATATCACTATGGGTCCACTATTAGAGAGGTTTACATATCTCTACGTCCTACTATTGGAGAGGTTTACATATCTCTACGTCCTACTATTATAGAGGATTACATATCACTATGGGTCTGCTATTATAGAGGATGACATATCCCTATGTATGCCTGCTATTATAGAGGTTTACATATCCCTATGTATGCCTGCTATTATAGAGGTTTACATATCCCTATGTATGCCTGCTATTATAGAGGATGACATATCCCTATGTATGCCTGCTATTAGAGAGGTTTACATATCCCTATGTATGCCTGCTATTAGAGAGGCTTACATATCCCTATGTATGCCTGCTATTAGAGAGGTTTACATATCCCTATGTAGGTTTACTACTAGAGAGGTTTACATATCCCTATGTAGGTCTACTACTAGAGAGGTTTACATATCCCTATGTAGGTCTACTACTAGAGAGGTTTACATATCCCTATGTAGGTCTACTACTAGAGAGGTTTACATAACCCTATGTAGGTCTACTACTAGAGAGGTTTACAAATCCCTATGTAGGTCTACTATTAGAGAGGTTTACATATCCCTATGTAGGTCTACTACTAGAGAGGTTTACATATCCCTATGTAGGTCTACTATTAGAGAGGTTTACATATCCCTATGTAGGTCTACTATTAGAGAGGTTTACATATCCCTATGTATGCCTGCTATTATAGAGGTTTACATATCCCTATGTATGCCTGCTATTAGAGAGGTTTACATATCCCTATGTAGGTCTACTATTAGAGAGATTTACATATCCCTATGTAGGTCTACTATTAGAGAGGTTTACATATCCCTATGTATGCATGCTATTATAGAGGTTTACATATCCCTATGTAGGTCTACTATTAGAGAGGTTTACATATCCCTATGTAGGTCTACTAATAGAGGTTTACATATCCCTATGTAGGTCTACTACTAGAGAGGTTTACATATCCCTATGTAGGTCTACTACTAGAGAGGTTTACATATCCCTATGTAGGTCTACTACTAGAGAGGTTTACATATCCCTATGTAGGTCTACTATTAGAGAGGTTTACATATCCCTATGTAGGTCTACTAGAGAGGTTTACATATCCCTATGTATGCCTGCTATTATAGAGGTTTACATATCCCTATGTATGCCTGCTATTAGAGAGGTTTACATATCCCTATGTAGGTCTACTATTAGAGAGGTTTACATATCCCTATGTAGGTCTACTATTAGAGAGGTTTACATATCACTATGTAGGTCTACTATTAGAGAGGTTTACATATCCCTATGTAGGTCTACTACTAGAGGTTTACATATCCCTATGTAGGTCTACTACTAGAGAGGTTTACATATCCCTATGTAGGTCTACTACTAGAGAGGTTTACATATCCCTATGTAGGTCTACTATTAGAGAGGTTTACATATCCCTATGTAGGTCTACTACTAGAGAGGTTTACATATCCCTATGTAGAGAGGTTTACATATCCCTATGTAGGTCTACTATTAGAGAGGTTTACGTATCCCTATGTAGGTCTACTATTAGAGAGGTTTACATATCCCTATGTATGTCTACTATTAGAGAGGTTTACATATCCCTATGTAGGTCTACTACTAGAGAGGATTACATATCCCTATGTAGGTCTACTACTAGAGAGGATTACATATCCCTATGTAGGTCTACTATTAGAGAGGTTTACATATCCCTATGTAGGTCTACTACTAGAGAGGATTACATATCCCTATGTAGGTCTACTACTAGAGAGGTTTACATATCCCTATGTAGGTCTACTACTAGAGAGGTTTACATATCCCTATGTAGGTCTACTACTAGAGAGGTTTACATATCCCTATGTAGGTCTACTATTAGAGAGGTTTACATATCCCTATGTAGGTCTACTATTAGAGAGGTTTACATATCCCTATGTAGGTCTACTACTAGAGAGGTTTACATATCCCTATGTAGGTTTACTACTAGAGAGGTTTACATATCCCTATGTAGGTCTACTACTAGAGGTTTACATATCCCTATGTAGGTCTACTACTAGAGAGGTTTACATATCCCTATGTAGGTCTACTACTAGAGAGGTTTACATATCCCTATGTAGGTCTACTACTAGAGAGGTTTACATATCACTATGTAGGTCTACTATTAGAGAGGTTTACATATCACTATGTAGGTCTACTACTAGAGAGGTTTACATATCCCTATGTAGGTCTACTATTAGAGAGGTTTACATATCCCTATGTAGGTCTACTATTAGAGAGGTTTACATATCCCTATGTATGCCTGCTATTAGAGAGGTTTACATATCCCTATGTACTATTAGAGAGGTTTATCCCTATGTAGGTCTACATTATCCATATCCCTATGTAGGTCTACTATTAGAGAGGTTTACATATCCCTATGTAGGTCTACTATTAGAGAGGTTTACATATCCCTATGTAGGTCTACTATTAGAGAGGTTTACATATCCCTATGTAGGTCTACTATTAGAGAGGTTTACATATCCCTATGTAGGTCTACTACTAGAGGTTTACATATCCCTATGTAGGTCTACTACTAGAGAGGTTTACATATCCCTATGTAGGTCTACTACTAGAGAGGTTTACATATCCCTATGTAGGTCTACTATTAGAGAGGTTTACATATCCCTATGTAGGTCTACTATTAGAGAGGTTTACATATCCCTATGTAGGTCTACTATTAGAGAGGTTTACATATCCCTATGTATGTAGGTTTACATATCTAGGTCTACTATTAGAGAGGTTTACATATCCCTATGTAGGTCTACTATTAGAGAGGTTTACATATCCCTATGTAGGTCTACTATTAGAGAGGTTTACATATCCCTATGTAGGTCTACTACTAGAGAGGTTTACATATCCCTATGTAGGTCTACTATTAGAGAGGTTTACATATCCCTATGTAGGTCTACTACTAGAGAGGTTTACATATCCCTATGTAGGTCTACTACTAGAGAGGTTTACGTATCCCTATGTAGGTCTACTATTAGAGAGGTTTACATATCCCTATGTATGTCTACTATTAGAGAGGTTTACATATCCCTATGTAGGTCTACTACTAGAGAGGATTACATATCCCTATGTAGGTCTACTACTAGAGAGGTTTACATATCCCTATGTAGGTCTACTATTAGAGAGGTTTACATATCTAGGTCTACTACTAGAGAGGTTTACATATCCCTATGTAGGTCTACTACTAGAGAGGATTACATATCCCTATGTAGGTCTACTATTAGAGAGGTTTTTATCCATATCTACCTATGTAGGTCTACTACTAGAGAGGTTTACATATCCCTATGTAGGTCTACTATTAGAGAGGTTTACATATCCCTATGTAGGTCTACTACTAGAGAGGTTTACATATCCCTATGTAGGTCTACTACTAGAGAGGATTACATATCCCTATGTAGGTCTACTATTAGAGAGGTTTACATATCCCTATGTAGGTCTACTATTAGAGAGGTTTACATATCCCTATGTAGGTAGAGAGGTTTACATATCCCTATGTAGGTCTACTACTAGAGAGGTTTACATATCCCTATGTAGGTCTACTATTAGAGAGGTTTACATATCACTATGTAGGTCTACTATTAGAGAGGTTTACATATCCCTATGTAGGTCTATTACTACTATGTATGCCTGCTATTATAGAGGTTTACATATCCCTATGTAGGTCTACTACTATGTAGGTCTACTACTAGAGGTTTACATATCCCTATGTAGGTCCTATGTCCCAATGGTCTACTATTAGAGAGGTTTACATATCCCTATGTAGGTCTACTATTAGAGAGGTTTACATATCCCTATGTAGGTCTACTATTAGAGAGGTTTACATATCCCTATGTAGGTCTACTTCTAGAGAGGATTACATATCCCTATGTAGGTCTACTATTAGAGAGGTTTACATATCCCTATGTAGGTCTACTACTAGAGAGGTTTACATATCCCTATGTAGGTCTACTACTACAGAGGTTTACATATCCCTATGTAGGTCTACTATTAGAGAGGTTTACATATCCCTATGTAGGTCTACTATTAGAGAGGTTTACATATCCCTATGTAGGTCTACTACTAGAGAGGATTACATATCCCTATGTAGGTCTACTACTAGAGAGGTTTACATATCCCTATGTAGGTCTACTATTAGAGAGGTTTACATATCCCTATGTAGGTCTACTATTAGAGAGGTTTACATATCCCTATGTAGGTCTACTACTAGAGAGGTTTACATATCCCTATGTAGGTCTACTACTAGAGAGGTTTACATATCCCTATGTAGGTGTACTATTAGAGAGGTTTACATATCCCTATGTAGGTCTACTACTAGAGAGGTCTACATATCCCTATGTAGGTCTACTATTAGAGAGGTTTACATATCAATATGTAGGTCTACTACTAGAGAGGTTTACATATCCCTATGTAGGTCTACTACTAGAGAGGTTTACATATCCCTATGTAGGTCTACTATTAGAGAGGTTTACATATCCCTATGTAGGTCTACTTCTAGAGAGGTTTACATATCCCTATGTAGGTCTACTATTAGAGAGGTTTACATATCACTATGTAGGTCTACTACTAGAGAGGTTTACATATCACTATGTAGGTCTACTACTAGAGAGGTTTACATATCCCTATGTAGGTCTACTACTAGAGAGGTTTACATATCCCTATGTAGGTCTACTATTATAGAGGTTTACATATCCCTATGTAGGTCTACTATTAGAGAGGTTTACATATCAATATGTAGGTCTACTACTAGAGAGGTTTACATATCCCTATGTAGGTCTACTACTAGAGAGGTTTACATATCCCTATGTAGGTCTACTATTAGAGAGGTTTACATATCCCTATGTAGGTCTACTATTAGAGAGGTTTACATATCCCTATGTAGGTCTACTACTAGAGAGGTTTACATATCCCTATGTAGGTCTACTACTAGAGAGGTTTACATATCCCTATGTAGGTGTACTATTAGAGAGGTTTACATATCCCTATGTAGGTCTACTACTAGAGAGGTCTACATATCCCTATGTAGGTCTACTATTAGAGAGGTTTACATATCAATATGTAGGTCTACTACTAGAGAGGTTTACATATCCCTATGTAGGTCTACTACTAGAGAGGTTTACATATCCCTATGTAGGTCTACTATTAGAGAGGTTTACATATCCCTATGTAGGTCTACTTCTAGAGAGGTTTACATATCCCTATGTAGGTCTACTATTAGAGAGGTTTACATATCACTATGTAGGTCTACTACTAGAGAGGTTTACATATCACTATGTAGGTCTACTACTAGAGAGGTTTACATATCCCTATGTAGGTCTACTACTAGAGAGGTTTACATATCCCTATGTAGGTCTACTATTAGAGAGGTTTACATATCCCTATGTAGGTCTACTACTAGAGAGGTTTACATATCCCTATGTAGGTCTACTATTAGAGAGGCTTACATATCCCTATGTATGTCTACTATTAGAGAGGTTTACATATCCCTATGTAGGTCTACTATTAGAGAGGTTTACATATCCCTATGTAGGTCTACTATTAGAGAGGTTTACATATCCCTATGTAGGTCTACTACTAGAGAGGTTTACATATCCCTATGTAGGTCTACTACTAGAGAGGTTTACATATCCCTATGTAGGTCTACTATTATAGAGGTTTACATATCCCTATGTAGGTCTACTATTAGAGAGGTTTACATATCCCTATGTATGCCTGCTATTAGAGAGGTTTACATATCCCTATGTAGGTCTACTATTAGAGAGGTTTACATATCCCTATGTAGGTCTACTACTAGAGAGGTTTACATATCCCTATGTAGGTCTACTACTAGAGAGGTTTACATATCCCTATGTAGGTCTACTACTAGAGAGGTTTACATATCCCTATGTAGGTCTACTATTATAGAGGTTTACATATCCCTATGTAGGTCTACTATTAGAGAGGTTTACATATCCCTATGTAGGTCTACTATTAGAGAGGTTTACATATCCCTATGTAGGTCTACTACTAGAGAGGTTTACATATCCCTATGTAGGTCTACTATTAGAGAGGTTTACATATCCCTATGTATGTCTACTATTAGAGAGGTTTACATATCCCTATGTAGGTCTACTATTAGAGAGGTTTACATATCCCTATGTAGGTCTACTATTAGAGAGGTTTACATATCCCTATGTAGGTCTACTACTAGAGAGGTTTACATATCCCTATGTAGGTCTACTACTAGAGAGGTTTACATATCCCTATGTAGGTCTACTACTAGAGAGGTTTACATATCCCTATGTAGGTCTAGGTCTACTAGAGAGGTTTACATATCCCTATGTAGGTCTACTATTATAGAGGTTTACATATCCCTATGTAGGTCTACTATTAGAGAGGTTTACATATCCCTATGTAGGTCTACTATTAGAGAGGTTTACATATCCCTATGTAGGTCTACTATTAGAGAGGTTTACATATCCCTATGTAGGTCTACTATTAGAGAGGTTTACATATCCCTATGTAGGTCTACTATTAGAGAGGTTTACATATCCCTATGTAGGTCTACTATTAGAGAGGTTTACATATCCCTATGTAGGTCTACTATTAGAGAGGTTTACATATCCCTATGTAGGTCTACTACTAGAGAGGTTTACATATCCCTATGTAGGTCTACTATTAGAGAGGTTTACATATCCCTATGTAGGTCTACTATTAGAGAGGTTTACATATCCCTATGTAGGTCTACTATTAGAGAGGTTTACATATCCCTATATCCCTATTAGAGAGGTTTATGTAGGTCTACTATTAGAGAGGTTTACATATCCCTATGTAGGTCTACTACTAGAGAGGTTTACATATCCCTATGTAGGTCTACTACTAGAGAGGTTTACATATCCCTATGTAGGTCTACTACTAGAGAGGTTTACATATCCCTATGTAGGTCTACTACTAGAGAGGTTTACATATCCCTATGTAGGTCTACTATTATAGAGGTTTACATATCCCTATGTAGGTCTACTATTAGAGAGGTTTACATATCCCTATGTAGGTCTACTATTAGAGAGGTTTACATATCCCTATGTAGGTCTACTACTAGAGAGGTTTACATATCCCTATGTAGGTCTACTACTAGAGAGGTTTACATATCCCTATGTAGGTCTACTACTAGAGAGGTTTACATATCCCTATGTAGGTCTACTACTAGAGAGGTTTACATATCCCTATGTAGGTCTACTATTATAGAGGTTTACATATCCCTATGTAGGTCTACTATTAGAGAGGTTTACATATCCCTATGTAGGTCTACTACTAGAGAGGTTTACATATCCCTATGTAGGTCTACTATTATAGAGGTTTACATATCCCTATGTAGGTCTACTATTAGAGAGGTTTACATATCCCTATGTAGGTCTACTACTAGAGAGGTTTACATATCCCTATGTAGGTCTACTATTAGAGAGGTTTACATATCCCTATGTATGTCTACTATTAGAGAGGTTTACATATCCCTATGTAGGTCTACTATTAGAGAGGTTTACATATCCCTATGTAGGTCTACTATTAGAGAGCTTTACATATCCCTATGTAGGTCTACTACTAGAGAGGTTTACATATCCCTATGTAGGTCTACTACTAGAGAGGTTTACATATCCCTATGTAGGTCTACTATTAGAGAGGTTTACATATCCCTATGTAGGTCTACTATTAGAGAGGTTTACATATCCCTATGTATACCTGCTATTAGAGAGGTTTACATATCCCTATGTAGGTCTACTATTAGAGAGGTTTACATATCCCTATGTAGGTCTACTACTAGAGAGGTTTACATATCCCTATGTAGGTCTACTACTAGAGAGGTTTACATATCCCTATGTAGGTCTACTACTAGAGAGGTTTACATATCCCTATGTAGGTCTACTACTAGAGAGGTTTACATATCCCTATGTAGGTCTACTATTATAGAGGTTTACATATCCCTATGTAGGTCTACTATTAGAGAGGTTTACATATCCCTATGTAGGTCTACTACTAGAGAGGTTTACATATCCCTATGTAGGTCTACTATTATAGAGGTTTACATATCCCTATGTAGGTCTACTATTAGAGAGGTTTACATATCCCTATGTAGGTCTACTACTAGAGAGGTTTACTATTAGAGAAATATTTTTAAACTGCCATGAAATATTACAGCCAATGTATAAGATAAATTCCAAGATTCAAAATATAAACAAATACTGACTTGTTTTGGTACTTTTATCTCGGTCCCAGATGTGAAAATGTTGAACCAATAGATCAGGCCAAACGTCTCTTTCCGTGACATTAATGTGGTTGAGTCACTATGTTGCTGTGAACTATGGAAGATCATCAAAAATGCAGCCGGTTCACAAAGTCACAGCTCATTACCCATGTGGATCAGCCAGCTCTATTTAGTGCAGAACGCCTATCCGTGATCACATGGATCAGCCAGCTCTATTTAGTGCAGAACGCCTATCCGTGATCACATGGATCAGCCAGCTCTATTCAGTCACAGAGCTGCTGCCTTAGTGCAGAACGCCTATCCGTGATCACATGGATCAGCCAGCTCTATTTAGTGCAGAACGCCTATCCGAGATCACATGGATCAGCCAGCTCTATTCAGTCACAGAGCTGCTACCTTAGTGCAGAACACCTATCCCTGATCACATGGATCAGCCAGCTCTATTCGGTCACAGAGCTGCTACCTTAGTGCAGAACACCTATCCATAATCACATGGATCAGCCAGCTCTATTCAGTCACAGAGCTGCTGCCTTAGTGCAGAACGCCTATCCGTGATCACATGGATCAGCCAGCTCTATTTAGTGCAGAACACCTATCCCTGATCACATGGATCAGCCAGCTCTATTTAGTCACAGAGCTGCAGCCTTAGTGCAGAACACCTATCCGTGATCACGTGGATCAGCCAGCTCTATTCGGTCACAGAGCTACTGCCTTAGTGCAGAACACCTATCCATGATCACATGGATCAGCCAGCTCTATTTAGTGCAGAACACCTATCCATGATCACATGGATCAGCCAGCTCTATTTAGTGCAGAACACCTATCCATGATCACATGGATCAGCCAGCTCTATTCGGTCACAGAGCTGCAGCCTTAGTGCAGAACACCTATCCATGATCACATGGATCAGCCAGCTCTATTCAGTCACAGAGCTGCAGCCTTAGTGCAGAACGCCTATCCGTGATCACATGGATCAGCCAGCTCTATTTAGTGCAGAACACCTATCCATGATCACATGGATCAGCCAGCTCTATTTAGTGCAGAACGCCTATCCGTGATCACATGGATCAGCCAGCTCCATTTAGTGCAGAACGCCTATCAGTGATCACATGGATCAGCCAGCTCTATTTAGTGCAGAACGCCTATCCGTGATCACATGGATCAGCCAGCTCTATTTAGTGCAGAACGCCTATCCGTGATCACATGGATCAGCCAGCTCTATTTAGTGCAGAACACCTATCCATAATCACATGGGCTGTTAATCCAATCTCTTCAATGCTGAGTGAGACATAGAGGCCTGTTTTTAACTCCACACATCACTGACAGGACATTTAACTCTCCTGACACTTAATCTATTTAAGACAATTACGAGTTATAGTCGTATAGTTTCATTAATATATCTAGAAGGAAAGTTGTGCTTCCGGGTGAAAACGTTTGACCTCAAAGCAAAGTTATGCTTGTGAAAGTAAAAGGGAAACCCTTTACATTGTGGATTCAAAGTTGGAAAATCTTCCATACACATTATGTAACTGTTCGATTTCTAGAACAAATTTCCTACATTTGCCTCCTTAGCTAGTGAATGACCTCGTGTGTCTGCCTGCATCATTGACTGAGTCATTTTTTTTTAAAGCCGTTTAGGCAGGCTTGGCTATGGGAGAAATCTGCCCTGCTTCAGCAAAAACCAGGTCAGCAAAAGAGCATAGGCATTGGTTAGGCGCAGTGGAACACTAGAAACACTGCACTACTCAAGTTGAAACACCTGGAGGATGTTGATACTGTATTACACATGGAGGATGTTGATACTGTATTACACATGGAGGATGTTGATACTGTATTACACATGGAGGATGTTGATACTGTATTACACATGGAGGATGTTGATACTGTATTACACATGGAGGATGTTGATACTGTATTACACATGGAGGATGTTGATACTGTATTACATATGGAGGATGTTGATACTGTATTACACATGGAGGATGTTGATACTGTATTACACATGGAGGATGTATTACACATGGAGGGTGTTGATACTGTATTACACATGGAGGATGTATTACACATGGAGGATGTTGATACTGTATTACACCTGGAGGATGTATTACACATGGAGGATGTTGATACTGTATTACACATGGAGGATGTTGATACTGTATTACACATGGAGGATGTATTACACCTGGAGGATGTTGATACTGTATTACACATGGAGGATGTTGATACTGTATTACACATGGAGGATGTTGATACTGTATTACACATGGAGGATGTTGATACTGTATTACACCTGGAGGATGTTGATACTGTATTACACATGGAGGATGTTGATACTGTATTACATATGGAGGATGTTGATACTGTATTACACATGGAGGATGTTGATACTGTATTACATATGGAGGATGTATTACACATGGAGGATGTTGATACTGTATTACACATGGAGGATGTATTACACATGGAGGATGTTGATACTGTATTACACATGGAGGATGTTGATACTGTATTACACATGGAGGATGTTGATAATGTATTACACATGGAGGATGTTGATGCTGTATTACACATGGAGGATGTTGATACTGTATTACACATGGAGGATGTTGATACTGTATTACACATGGAGGATGTTGATACTGTATTACACATGGAGGATGTTGATAATGTATTACACATGGAGGATGTTGATGCTGTATTACACATGGAGGATGTTGATACTGTATTACACATGGAGGATGTTTATACTGTATTACACATGGAGGATGTTGATACTGTATTACACCTGGAGGATGTATTACACATGGAGGATGTTGATACTGTATTACACATTGAGGATGTATTACACATGGAGGATGTTGATACTGTATTACACATGGAGGATGTATTACACATGGAGGATGTTGATACTGTATTACACCTGGAGGATGTTGATACTGTATTACACATGGAGGATGTATTACACATGGAGGATGTTGATACTGTATTACACCTGGAGGATGTTGATACTGTATTACACATGGAGGATGTATTACACATGGAGGATGTTGATACTGTATTACACATGGAGGATGTTGATACTGTATTACACATGGAGGATGTTGATACTGTATTACACATGGAGGATGTTGATACTGTATTACACATGGAGGATGTTGATACTGTATTACACATGGAGGATGTATTACACATGGAGGATGTTGATACTGTATTACACATGGAGGATGTTGATACTGTATTACACATGGAGGATGTATTACACATGGAGGATGTTGATACTGTATTACACATGGAGGATGTATTACACATGGAGGATGTTGATACTGTATTACACATGGAGGATGTTGATACTGTATTACACCTGGAGGATGTTGATACTGTATTACACATGGAGGATGTTGATACTGTATTACACATGGAGGATGTTGATACTGTATTACACATGGAGGATGTTGATACTGTATTACACATGGAGAATGTTGATACTGTATTTGTAATCTGACTTTCTTAATTGTCCTAGAATGTCAAACTCTCTAATAGTAGACCCATAGTGATATGTAAACCTCTCTAATAGTAGACCCGTAGAGATATGTAAAACTCTCTAATAGTGGACTCATAGTGATATGTAAACCTCTCTAATAGTAGACCCGTAGTGATATGTAAACCTCTCTAATAGTAGACCCATAGTGATATGTAAACCTCTCTAATAGTAGACCCGTAGAGATATGTAAACCTCTCTAATAGTAGACCTATAGAGATATGTAAACCTCTCTAGTAGTAGACCAACAAAGTGATATGTAAACCTCTCTAGTAGTAGACCTACAAAGTTATATGTAAACCTCTCACATAGTAGACCCATAGAGATATTTAAACTTTCTGTAAGGTAGAAATTTCTACCTTTGTGTAATTCAGAAATTACTATGTTTCTGCTCACTGAAGATGTCTGTCTGAAAATGACTGTCATGTTAGCTTGTCCAGATTCTTTACGGACAAGTGTATCATCATACTTTATTTAAGTAGGCAAGTCATTTAAGAACTTATCCTTATTTTCAGGCCTAGGAACAATGGATTAACTGCCTTGTTCAGGGGAAGAATGACAGATTTGTACCTTGTCAGCTCTGGGATCCGAACTTGAAACCCTTGCGGTTACTAGTCCAACGCTCTAACCACGAGGCTACCCTGCCACCCCATTGACATGCAGTGAAGCTTATGTAGTAATAAATTGTCCACTAGGACTTGTATGGCAAAAAAATGAGGACAATGAGGAGAGGATGGGTAGAAGAGAATCACAGAGGACAAGCGTGTTACAGTTACCGTGACAATGAGGAGAGGATGGGTAGAAGAGGATGGGTAGAAGAGGACAAGCGTGTTACAGTTACCGTGACAATGAGGAGAGGATGGGTAGAAGAGAATCACTGAGAACAAGCGTGTTACAGTTACCGTGACAATGAGGAGAGGATGGGTAGAAGAGAATCACAGAGGACAAGCGTGTTACAGTTACCGTGACAATGAGGAGAGGATGGGTAGAAGAGAATCACAGAGGACAAGCGTGTTACAGTTACCGTGACAATGAGGAGAGGATGGGTAGAAGAGAATCACCGAGGACAAGCGTGTTACAGTTACCGTGACAATGAGGAGAGGATGGGTAGAAGAGAATCACCGAGGACAAGCGTGTTACAGTTACCGTGACAATGAGGAGAGGATGGGTAGAAGAGAATCACAGAGGACAAGCGTGTTACAGTTACCGTGACAATGAGGAGAGGATGGGTAGAAGAGAATCACCGAGGACAAGCACGTTACAGTTACCGTGACAATGAGGAGAGGATGGGTAGAAGAGGATGGGTAGAAGAGGACAAGCGTGTTACAGTTACCGTGACAATGAGGAGAGGATGATTATCTCTCTCCCCGTGGCTGTGCTGCAAAGTCAATCTTGAAATGTCAGGTATCCATGTTGGACTCAGTGAGTCTCAGTGACTCTCTCTCTCTCTCACTCTCTCTCTCTCTCTCTCTCTCTCTCTCTCTCTCTCTCTCTACTGGAGAAAACAGATTCATCAAATGTACAGCGTAACAGTACGGTGAGAAGGATTAGTAATACAACTGCCAAAAGAAGAAGAAGAAGAAAGATGTAGTGCTGGAGGGAAAACAACTTGAAACGTCTGCAAAATCAGCCGTACAGGCGATCCGTACAAGAGTTGGTGAATCCAGAGGCACTTTAATAGCACCTGGCTTTGATCGAAGACTATTGAGACTGAACTTGGCCTGATGGTTAAACACTCAAGCAAGCTGTTGAAGGTGCTGAATCAATGAACGAACCAATGAATGAGTCAATAGACTAGTTGCAGGAAGCCACACTGCAACCATATTATTCATAGATTGGCCAGTAACGTTCGTTCCAGACCTACCTATTTCTACGACTGCAACCATCGGCTTACAATGAAGACTCACACTGTGACTAAAAGAGCTATTAGACAGGGCACCGCGGACGGGCCTGCATGTTATAATAATGCAATGTTAGGTGAAAAGACGAAGGTTCATTCATCTGTACCTGTGCTTCTCAAACTTTTTTGGTTACTGTACCACCAAGTACATTTTGCTCTGCCTGGAGTACCCCTGAAGGACCCCCACCTGAAGAACCCCCTCATGAAGGACACCCTCCTGAAGAATCCCCTCCCGAAGAACCCCCTCATGAAACTCCCCCTCCTGAAGAACCCCCTGCTGACGAATCCCCTCCTGAAGAACCCCCTCATGAAACTCCCCCTCCTGTAGAACCCCCTCCTGACGAACCCCCTCCTGAAGAACCCCCTGCTGACGAATCCCCTCCTGAAGAACCCCCTCCTGACGAATCCCCTCCTGAAGAACCCCCTCATGAAACTCCCCCTCCTGAAGGACACCCTCCTGAAGAACCCCCTCCTGTAGAACCCCCTCCTGAAGAACCCCCTCCTGACGAATCCCCTCCTGAAGAACCCCCTCATGAAACTCCCCTCCTGAAGGACACCCTCCTGAAGAACCCCCTCCTGTAGAACCCCCTCCTGAAGAACCCCCTGCTGACGAATCCCCTCCTGAAGAACCCCCTCATGAAACTCCCCCTCCTGTAGAATCCCCTCCTGAAGGACACCCTCCTGAAGGACACCCTCCTGAAGGACACCCTCCTGAAGGACACCCTCCTGAAGGACACCCTCCTGAAGGACACCCTCCCGAAGAACCCCCTGCTGACGAACCCCCTCCTGTAGAACCCCCTCCTGAAGGACACCATCCTGAAGAACCTCCTCCTGTAGAACCCCCTGCTGACGAATCCCCTCCTGAAGGACCCCCTCCTGTAGAACCCCCTCCTGAAGAATCCCCTCCTGAAGGACACCCTCCCGAAGAACCCCCTCCTGAAGAACCCCCTCCTGAAGGACACCCTCCCGAAGAACCCCCTCCTGACGAACCACCTCCTGAAGGACATCCTCCTCATGTGCTTCTAGGTAGTCGAGAACCCCTGATGTATAGTAGCTATGTACTCAACACTTGTACACATTGCCCTTCGGTAGTAGATAGGAGGATGCGGGGATGAGAGCGGAGCAGAGTGAGAAGCTGTTCGTTCTGACAGTGCTGACCGTGTCAGGTAAGTCAAGGAGATAGTAGTAATATGATCAGACATGTAAAAAGGCTAGGCCTTGCCACTCCTCATGTGTTATTTATAGAGGTATGCCATTACTGAGCAGTGCTGCATGTAGAGGGGATGAGGGATATGGGGGGGGAGGGGGTTAGCTGAGTGAGAGAGACAGCTAGACGGGTCAATGATGACAAAAGGTTCTCAAAAGTGATTTTAAAAAATAAATAAAAAAAGGTAAATATTTAAAGTGTGAAACACTTTTTCTGTTCCCTTGAGTATTTCCTACGCACATTCTGGGTTTGTTGCAATAAATTATTGTTAAAAATCTGAAAAATCTGTTTTTATAAGATTGTTAACCTTTACCTTTTAAAATAAAAGTTTTTTGGTGCGACCATGAACGTTTTGGAAATTATTTGTTTTCGGAGCATTATTTATAGAAAATAATAGTAAAATAGGAATATATATATATTTGCAAACTATATATATACAGCATATATATATATATATATTTCAGATATTCAACCTCTAGTATTGGACTGGCGGTGTTGGATGGTGTTGTAGGACTGGCAGTGTTGGACTGGCGGTGTTGGATAGTGTTGTAGGATTGGTGGTGTTGGATGGTGGTGTAGGACTGGCAGTGTTGGACTGGCGGTGTTGGATGGTGTTGTAGGACTGGCAGTGTTGGACTGGCGGTGTTGGATAGTGTTGTAGGACTGGCAGTATTGGACTGGCGGTGTTGGATGGTGTTGTAGGACTGGCAGTGTTGGACTGGCGGTGTTGGATAGTGTTGTAGGACTGGTGGTGTTGGATGGTGTTGTAGGACTGGCAGTGTTGGACTGGCGGTGTTGGATAGTGTTGTAGGATTGGTGGTGTTGGATGGTGGTGTAGGACTGGCGGTGTTGGATGGTGTTGTTGGACTGGCGGTGCTGAATAGTGTTGTTGGACTGGTGGTGTTGGATGGTGTTGTAGGACTGGCGGTGTTGGATGGTGTTGTTGGACTGGCGGTGTTGGATGGTGTTGTTGGACTGGCGGTGTTGGACTGGCAGTGTTGGACTGGCGGTGTTGGATGGCGGTGTTGGACTGACGGTGTTGGATTATGTTGTTAGACTGGCAGTGTTGGACTGGCGGTGTTGGATGGTGTTGATGGACTGGCTTCACTATGATGTGCACCCAACACTCCTATTGATACAAAAACAAACTAGAAAAAGTACATTAAGAAATACTTCAAGACAAGCTAGCAAGTACACACATTTTATGTGTGTACTTGCTAGCTTGTCTTGAAGTATTTATGGTTGATAGCATAGCCAGAACATGTGAAAGTTGGTTTGGTGTTTTGGCTTTTAACGGTTCTAGAGTTGCTTTTATCATTGCTAGGTTATTGTATGCTATTTTTTTTATTGACATTTAAATAGTTTGAGTTTATTCCATATTGAAAATGTTGAAGTTGATTTAATGTTTGAAGTTGAAATGGCCTAAGAGCAGTAGCATTTGACATGTCTACCACCATGTTCTTATGATGAACATTGAATCGTAAAGCTCTCGTTGGGCTCCCAAGTGGCGCAGCTGTCTGGGGCACTGCATCTCAGTGCTCGAGGCATCACTACAGACCCTGGTTAGATCCCGGACTGTATCACAACCAGTTGTGATCGGGAGTCCCATAGGGCGGCGCACAATTGGCCCAGCGTCGTCCCCGGTTAAGGGAGGGTTGGTCCTAGGGTAGGGCGTCATTGTAAAATAAGAAATTGTTCTTAACTGACTTGCTTAGTTTTAAAAAAAGTTCCATAAAATGACAACACGTATATATTATGTACCTGTGTTGTCATTTAAATCTATAGAAATTGAAATGCATTGGGTTTTATTCAGCAAATATGATTATAGGGTAGGGTAGCCTAGTGGTTAGAGCATTGGACTAGTAACCGAAAGGTTGCAAGTGCAAATCCCCGAGCTGACAAGGTACAAATCTGCTGTTCTGCCCCTGAACAGGCAGTTAACCCACTGTTCCTAGGCAGTCATTGAAAATAAGAATTTGTTCTTAACTGACTTGCCTAGTAAAATTAAGGTAAAAAAAAGTTCAAAAAGTACTACATTAACAAGCTTTTGACAACAATCTGTGTTGAGTCAGTCTGTACCATTCAATGTTGGTTTGGTGTTGATTTGGTGCTTTAACGGTTCAAGACCAGTAGAAAATCACCAAAAACTGAATTTCTGGGGACTCATGTTTAAAACTGACTTTGATTGCAAGTGTGTATCTTAACTATTGAAATTAAATATATAAGGTGTTTCAGATCATTCAAAATGTATATTGGTTTTCAGTGGTTTTACTGAATTATGAGAAAACATTTTTTAGGGTGGGGGAAACCTGACAGGGAGTGGAAATGCAAACATTTACGAGAGACTTACTAATCTTCTTAACCAGAGGGTCTCTCACGTGCGTCTTCGTGATGTCACATCCTGTCAAATGAGTATCGTCAGGTGATTAGATCCAAAATGGTGACAAGCATTTCGCTACACTCGCATTAACATCTGCTAACCATGTGTATGTGACAAATAAAATTTGATTTGATTTGATTTAATGTCGTACCCCTTATAGCAGTATAGTGGATTAGAACATTAAATAATGGCAGAATAAGCTTCGGACCGTTTTGTGACGATTTAAGATGTTTAACATGTATATGGATTGCATTTGGGACTCCTGAGTGGCACTGTGGACTAAGGCACTGCATTTCGCTGCAAGAGGCATCACTACAGACCCTGGTTCAACTCCAAGCTGTATCAATGTTCATCTGTAACACTCTTCCGAGGTGCAACCTGTCAGGTAAAGAGTTGAGACACAGAAGCATCATCCACGACACACCAATGACCTTTTTACATACTACTGAGCCAAGCCCAGCTGTAGCCTACTGCAATGTCCTGGTTACGCATTCACTGTAGTTGCTGAGCCTGGAACCATGCTGACAAAGGACAAGGTGAAAAGAAAATATTCCAAGCCAGTAACGGGGCAGTTAGGATCAGTGTGCAGGAATGCCTGGTTCTACGGCGGCAGATCCCCTGTTCTCCAGTGATTCCTGGTTCTACGGCAGCAGATGCCCTGTTCTCCAGTGATTCCTGGTTCTACGGCGGCAGATCCCCTGTTCTCCAGTGATTCCTGGTTCTACGACGGCAGATCTCCTGTTCTCCAGTGATTCCTGGTTCTACGATGGCAGATCCCCTGTTCTCCAGTGATTCCTGGTTCTACGATGGCAGATCCCCTGTTCTCCAGTGATTCCTGGTTCTACGATGGCAAATCCCCTGTTCTCCAGTGATTCCTGGTTCTACGGCGGCAGATCCCCTGTTCTCCAGTGATTCCTGGTTCTACGATGGCAGATCCCCTGTTCTCCAGTGATTCCTGGTTCTACGGCAGCAGATCCCCTGTTCTCCAGTGATTCCTGGTTCTACGACGGCAGATCCCCTGTTCTCCAGTGATTCCTGGATCTACGGTGGCAGATCCCCTGTTCTCCAGTGATTCCTGGTTCTACGACGGCAGATCCCTGTTCTCCAGTGATTCCTGGTTCTACGACGGCAGATTCCCTGTTCTCCAGTGATTCCTGGTTCTACGGCGTCAGACAGCAGATCCCCTGTTCTCCAGTGATTCCTGGTTCTACGGCGGCAGATCCCCTGTTCTCCAGTGATTCCTGGTTCTACGGCGGCAGATCCCCTGTTCTCCAGTGATTCCTGGTTCTACGGCGGCAGATCCCCTGTTCACCAGTGATTCCTGGTTCTACGGCGGCAGATCCCCTGTTCTCCAGTGATTCCTGGTTCTACGGCAGCAGATCCCCTGCTCTCCAGTGATTCCTGGTTCTACGACGGCAGATCCCCTGTTCTCTAGTGATTCCTGGTTCTATGGCGGCAGATCCCCTGTTCTCCAGTGATTCCTGGTTCTACGACGGCAGACAGCAGATCCCCTGTTCTCCAGTGATTCCTGGTTCTACGGTGGCAAATCCCCTGTTCTCCAGTGATTCCTGGTTCTACGGCAGAAGATCCTCTGTTCTCCAGTGATTCCTGGTTCAATGGCGGCAGATCCCCTGTTCTCCAGTGATTCCTGGTTCTACGACGGCAGATTCCCTGTTCTCCAGTGATTCCTGGTTCTACGGCGTCAGACAGCAGATCCCCTGTTCTCCAGTGATTCCTGGTTCTACGGCCGCAGACAACAGAGCCCCTGTGCTCCAGTGATTCCTGGTTCTACGACAGCAGATCCCCTGTGCTCCAGTGATGGCTGGTTCTACGGCGGCAGAGCCATTGTGCTCCATCCTTTCCAGTGATGCCTGGTTCTAGGGTTAATGTGAAGCAGCTTCAGAGGGAAGGTTGAGAGGGTTCACTAGCTAGGAGAACCAAGTCATGAGAAAAAGACCTGCTACTGCTTCTCTTCTGTTTCTGCAGAGAGAAGACAGCTCAACGTCAGCCATTTAAATCAATTCACCATAAAGTGCATCTCATTGTCCGAGAAACCTTGAAAGAGAATACAAGCATTTCTTAGCCACATTTAGGCTCTCTCTCACAATTGTGCCAATTTATCTAAAGAAAAAAGAAGTTTTGGTCTATTTCTGTCTCAGCAAAATTCACAACCACGACTATATCTTCTCGTCTGGTTATTACACTGTAATGATCCTCTATTATAGCTGATTCAATAGGAAGCAGTGATGCTCTGTTCTGAATCTTATTTCACTAAGAATGAAAACCAATTTTTATGGTATAATACACTGTTCTCTGCTAATAACTGCATCGTAAATTCAGCATTTCCATCGTTTTCTATTACTGTAATTACTTTCTATTACTGTAATTACTTTCTATTACTGTAATTACTTTCTATTACTGTAAATTCGAAAGGATGGTGTGATGATGATTTTGCTGTACTATGAAAATGAATGGAGAGAAGGATGAAGGAGGATCTGCTGTGCTGCAGTAGAGAGAGAGAGGAGGGAGAGAGGGAGAGAGAGAGAGGGGGGAGAGGGAGAGGGAGAGAGGGAGAGAGAGAGAGAGAGGGGGGGAGACTGAGAGGGAGAGAGGGAGAGAGAGAGAGAGGGAGAGGGAGAGGGAGAGAGGGAGAGAGAGAGAGAGGGAGAGAGAGAGAGAGAGAGAGGGTGGAGAGAGAGAGGGTGGAGAGAGAGGGGGGGAAGAGGGAGGGGGGAGAGAGGGGGAGAGAACACACTGCTGAGCGGTGCATTTTGTGCTGCCAGCGAGCGTGCGAAACAGGAGGAGGAGGATGAGGTGGAGTAAGGGATAGAGGGAAAGAGAGGGAGAGAGAGGGGAGGGAGGGAGAGAGAGGGAGAGTGCAATAAGAGGAGGCGTTGGAGGAAGCAGTAGAGCGCAAGAGGAGGAGGAGGAGGAGTGGGGGATAAAGAAAGAGGGAGAGGGATAGAAAGGAGGGAGAGAGAGAGCAAACAATGTCATTCTGTTCAGGAGGCAATGCTGCAGTCAACTTTACGGCAGCGTGAAGGAAGCCTCACACACCATCAACTCCTCCAGCAGACAGCAGCATCAGTAGCAGCATCCCAGCTCCACTGAAGAGACTGAAGACAAGAAGAGAGAGTCGGTGAGTATGCAGAAGTTTCTCTATGTGTGTGATGATGCAGCTAGTTCTGTAGACTTCTCTTCATGGGCTGTGTGCTTGTATTTTAGACTCTTCTTATGGGGGGGGCTCTATTCCTGTATTTACTACAAATGCCGATACTCTTATTGTCCTCTCATGGTATTATTATGCTGTTGTCATTACTTGTCCTCAACTTACCTCTCGTTCTATAGCGTTGACTGTTAAAGGAACCTTACAGCAGATGTCTATTCCTGTCTGACCGTAGTAATAGAATGAGTGTTTGACTCAACGAGTCTGCGGTCACAGTCACAGGAAGCTCTAATAACATCGGTGACCCAGTCAGTTGTTGCACCAGCGAGCCAGTTAGTGGTCGGCTGTGATAGTCACAGTACCTAGCGTTTGGCCGGTCGGCTGTCACAGACACTGTGCACCGGACGGTTACTATAGTAGTCGACTGTCACAGACTCAGTGCACCAAACGGTTACTATAGTAGTCTGTTGTCACAGTGCACCAGGCGGTTACGGTAGTAGTCGGCTGTGACAGTCACAGTGCACTAGGCGGTTACTATAGTAGTCTGCTGTCACAGACACAGTGCACCAGGCGGTTACTATAGTAGTCGGCTGTGACAGTCACAGTGCACCAGGCGGTTACTATAGTAGTCGACTGTCACAGACTCAGTGCACCAGGCGGTTACTGTAGTAGTCGGCTGTGACAGTCACAGTGCACCAGGCGGTTACTATAGTAGTCGGCTGTCACAGTGCACCAGGCGGTTACTATAGTAGGCGACTGTCACAGACTCAGTGCACCAGACGGTTACTATAGTAGTCGGCTGTCACAATCACAGTGCACCGGACGGTTACTATAGTAGTCGGCTGTCACAGTCACAGTGCACCGGACGGTTACTATAGTAGTCGGCTGTCACAGTCACAGTGCACCAGGCGGGTAGTAGTGGACTGCGGCACCTCTGTTTAACACATGGCAGAGACAGGCCTGAGAGGCTTTAAATAGCAGGAGTGTGTCAGATATCAGGCAGTTGGTAGGGCTGTCTGTCGCAGGGTCTGACCAGGACGGGGCCAGCAATGAGGGGTGCTGCACTGCACTAAGTGATGAATCAAGAGATAGAGATACACTATTCTGTTCTATTCTATTATGTTAGATTCTGTTCTATTATATTCTGTTATTTTCTGTTCTATTCTGTTCTGTTCTATATTGTTCTGTTCTATTATGTTCTATTCTGTTCTGTTCTATTCTATTCTGTTCTGTTCTGTTCTGTTCTATTCTATTCTGTTCTATTCTATTATGTTAGATTATGTTCTATTATATTCTGTTATTTTCTGTTCTGTTCTATTCTGTTCTATTTTGTTCTGTTCTATTATGTTCTATTCTGTTCTGTTCTATTCTATTCTGTTCTGTTCTATTCTATTCTGTTCTATTCTACAACTCAGTGTGCTGGAGTTCTGTTCTATTCTGTTCTGTTCTATTCTACAACTCAGTGTGCTGGAGTTCTGTTCTATTCTGTTATGTTCTTTGTGTTCTATTCTGTTCTGTTCTGTTATATTATGTTCTATTCTGTTCTATTCTACAACTCAGTGTGATGGAGTTCTGTTCTATTCTGTTCTGTTCTATTCTACAACTCAGTGTGCTGGAGTTCTGTTCTATTCTGTTCTATTTTGTTCTATTCTATTCTGTTCTTTTCTATTATGTTCTATTCTGTTCTATTATGTTCTATTCTGTTCTATTGTGTTCTATTCTACAACTCAGTGTGCTGGAGTTCTATTCTATTATGTCCTGTTATTTTATGTTCTATTCTGTTATTTTATGTTCTAATCTGTTCTGCTATTCTATTATGTTCTATTCTGTTCTGTTCTATTATGTTCTATTCTGTTCTATTTTGTTCTATTCTATTCTGTTCTATACTGTTCTATTCTGTTCTATTCTATTCTGTTCTCTTTTGTTCTGTTCTGTTCTATTATGTTCTATTCTATTATATTATGTTATTCTGTTCTGTTCTATTATGTTTTATTCTATTCTGTTCTTTTCTATTCTATTCTATTATGTTCTATTCTGTTCTGGTCTGTTCTATTCTGCTCTGTTCTATTCTGTTCTATTCTGTTCTATTCTATTCTATTCTATTATAGTCTGTTCTGCCATGTTCTATTATTTTCTGTTCTATTCTGTTCTGTTATATTCTATTATGTTTTATTCTGCAACCCAGTGTGCTGGAATTCTATTCTATTCTGTTATATTCTGATCTATTCTATTCTGTTCTGTTCTGTTCTATTCTATTCTACAACTCAGCATGCTGGAGTTGACAGGATTTGGTCAGTGGAAGGGATAATATAAGTGCTTGTTTCAGTTTTCTGCATACTTTGTGGTACTCTCTGAGTTGTCTTGGTATGCTTCATATCTGTAAGGTATATAGGTATATTATATAGGTGTATTATATAGTATATTCTATAGTATATTATATAGGTGTATGATATAGTATATTATATAGGTGTATTATATAGTATATTATATAGGTGTATTATATAGTATATTATATAGGTGTATTCTATAGTATATTATATAGGTGTATTATATAGTATATTATATAGGTGTATTATATAGTATATTATATAGGTGTATTATATAGTATATTATATAGGTGTATTATATAGTATATTTTATAGTATATTATATAGGTGTATTATTTAGGTATATTATATAGTATATTGTATAGTATATTATATAGTATATTATATAGGTATATTATATACGTGTATTATATAGTATATTATATAGTATATTATATAGTATAGTGTATAGTATATTATATAGTATATTATATAGTATATTATATAGGTATATTATATAGGTGTATTATATAGTATATTATATAGGTGTATTATATAGTATATTGTATAGTATATTGTATAGTACATTATATAGGTGTATTATATAGTATATTATATAGTATATTGTATAGTATATTATATAGGTGTATTATATAGGTGTATTATATAGGTGTATTATATAGGTATATTATATAGGTCTAAGGTTCTTAGGACAGGTGCTTTAATTATATAATTGTCTCATTGGACAGTCGATATGACTGCTGAGCAGTGAACTGAAGGAGTTGTAGGAGTTAACTCTGCGAAACCTGTGGGCCCTGGTCAAAAGTAGTGTACTATATAGGGAATAGGGTGCCGTTTGAGTCGATGCCTCAAAAGGAGGCTAGAAGAACAACATGCACTGGACGGGACTGGACAGACAGACAACGGGACCTCCTGCTGCAGTAAGAGAAAGGGGAGTGAATGAAAGTTGCAGATAAATGAACCGTGAATAGGGGTGAAACTACGAGTCTCTATAAGTGGATAAATTATATCATATACGGTTTATGATAATTATACAGCTTCTGTCTTTGTGACAGAGAGCGACAGAGAGAGAGAGAGAGAGAGAGAGAGAGAGAGAAAGACAGAGAGAGAGAGAGAGAGAGAGAGAGAGAAAGAAGAGAGAGAGAGAGAGAGAGAGAGAGAGAGAGAAAGACAGAGAGAGACAGAGAGAGAGAGGGGATCATCATTCCCTCAGTACTGCAGAGTAGAACTCTCTCT
>NC_088244.1:5326208-5391208 GCF_036934945.1 Oncorhynchus masou masou | reverse complement strand
CAGAAAAATCACCAAAGAGTTTCTAGTAAGTTACATAAATGATTAAACTATCTCCGATTTGATAAAATAAGATCATTTTTCAGTCACAACCCTGTATCATTCATCCTAGCTCTGCTTTAGCACAGTCAGCAGGAATACACAGCTGATTTATACTACCACTAGCTTCTACAGAGCGATCGCTGAGCTGCGCTGGAGGGTACTAGGGTGTAGTGTGGTGTACTTTAAAACATGATGCATTTACATTATAAAACCACCTCGGATTTTATATGAAGAAAAAAAAAAAGCACTTCATCAACGATATCATGCACAGTTAATATTTAATGGAACCACAGTCATAAGTATTCAGCTGATCATTCTATTTCATATCTTCTGACTGGAAAGAGGTGTAAGGTGCCCTGTTCCCTATATAGTGCACTACACAGGATGTGGTTTGGGACCCTATTCCCTATATAGTGCACTACACAGGGCGTGGTTTGGGACCCTAATCCCTATATAGTGCACTACACAGGGTGTGGTTCGGGACCCTATTCCCAGTATAGTGCACTACACATGGTGTGGTTTGGGACCCTATTCCCAGTATAGTGCACTACACATGGTGTGGTTTGGGACCCTATTCCCAGTATAGTGCACTACACATGGTGTGGTTTGGGACCCTATTCCCTATATAGTGCACTACACAGGGCGTGGTTTGGGACCCTATTCCCTATATAGTGCACTACACAGGGTGTGGTTCGGGACCCTATTCCCAGTATAGTGCACTACACATGGTGTGGTTTGGGACCCTATTCCCAGTATAGTGCACTACACAGAGAATAGTGTGCAGTTTGGGAGCATTTCCACTCTGAGCTATACAGGAGGGTACAGTGAGGTCATCACTGCTCTAGTGGAAGAATTCTGAATTCTGGTGCAGCAGAAACCAGCTCTGCAAAACTGCTGCCTGCCTGCTACAGTGTTACAGTGTCACAGTGCTACAGTGTTACAGTGTCACAGTACTGCAGTGTTACAGTACTGCAGTGTTGCAGTGCTACAGTGTTACAGTGTCACAGTACTGCAGTGTTACAGTGTCACAGTGCTACAGTGTTACAGTGTCACAGTACTGCAGTGTTACAGTGTCACAGTACTGCAGTGTTACAGTACTGCAGTGTTGCAGTGCTACAGTGTCACAGTGCAGCAGTGTTACAGTACTGCAGTATTACAGTGTTACAGTGTTGCAGTGTTACAGTACTGCAGTGTTACAGTGTTACAGTGCTACAGTGTTGCAGTGTTACAGTGTTGCAGTATTACAGTGTTACAGTGTTGCAGTATTACAGTGTTACAGTGTTGCAGTGTTACAGTGCTACAGTGTTACAGTGTTACAGTGTTGCAGTGTTACAGTGTTACAGTGCTACAGTGTTACAGTGTTACAGTGTTGCAGTGTTACAGTGTTACAGTACTGCAGTGTTACAGTACTGCAGTGTTACAGTACTGCAGTGTTACAGTACTGCAGTGCTACAGTACTATACTGTAGTGTTACAGTGCTATACTTTTGTGTTTTAGTGTTACAGTGTTACAGTGCCTTACTGTAGTGTTACAGTGTTAAAGTGTTACAGTGCTATACTGTAGTGTAGAGGTAGCAGTGCTATACTGTAGTGTTACAGTGGTATACTGTAGTGCAGAGGTAGCAGTGCTATCGCTGTCTGTACTGCAGCAGATCTAGCAGCAGAGAGAAACCAGCTCAGCAAAACTGCACTATTGCAGGCAGCAGCAGCCGGTCTCTCTCTGCTGCTGGTGCTGCTGCCATTACAGCAACGTTTCAGTGTGTCCTGTCAGAGACTGTACTTGCAGTACTGTACCTTTCTGGAGCCCCTCTCTGACACAATCTATCTCTCTCTCTACTGCAGAGCGGTGCTGGGACACACACACACACACAGAGACAGAGAGAGAGAGAGATTACCTTATCAATAAAATAGCAGTCACCTCAGTCCTCTACTGTATAGCCCAGAACACACACACACACACACACACTCTCTCTCTCTCTCTCTCTCTCTCTCTCTCTCTCTCTCTCTCTCTCTCTCTCTCTCTCTCTCTCTCTCTCTCTCTCTCTCTCTCTCTCTCTCTCTCTCTCTCTCTCTCTCTCTCTCTCTCTCTCTCTCTCTCTCTCTCTCTCTCTCTCAGAGGGAGGCGGCAGCGTAGCCTAGTGGTTAGAGCATTGGACTAGTAAAGGTTGCAAGTTTAAATCCCTGAGCTGTCGTTCTGCCCCTGAACAAAGCAGTTAACCCCCTGTTCCCCGGTAGGCTGTCATTGAAAAATAAGAATTTGTTCTTAACTGACTTTTATGGTTAAATTTCAGTCGCGTAGCGGCCGAGAGAGAGAGAAATGTGTCCAGCCAATTTTTTTTTGCAAGGCTGCAATATTCCTAATTAACAGGATCCATTTCATACGTTATAATCGTGTTTAATGTTTTCCTCTCGAGGCAGTTTTCCTAAGAAAGAAAATGAGAAAAGAAAAGAAGAAACCCGAACCCATGTTCTTGCTAGTATCGCTGCTCTTTAATAAGCTCTACGTATCGGCCTCAAGGCCTTCCTCAGAGCTCTTTATTACTTCAGAAAAATATACCATTTCATGTTTTAACCATATGGAGACTTTTTACCTCGTCAGCTCGTGGGATTTGATCCAGCGACCATTCGGTTACTAGCCCAACGCTCGAACCACTAGGCTCCCCTAGTGGTTTAAACAAGATTATGAAGGTCGTTAAAGTCCGTCACCTGCAGAGTTGTAACTACAGAATAGGTTTGTCTCCTACACAGTGACCTAGAGAAGACTACAGAGTAGGTGTCTCCTACACAGTGACCTAGAGAAGAATACAGAGTAGGTTGTCTCCTACACAGTGACCTAGAGAAGACTACAGAGTAGGTGTCTCCTACACATTGACCTAGAGAAGAATACAGAGTAGGGTGTCTCCTACACAGTGACCTAGAGAAGACTACAGAGTAGGTTGTCTCCTACACAGTGACCTAGAGAAGACTACAGAGTAGGTGTCTCCTACACATTGACCTAGAGAAGAATACAGAGTAGGGTGTCTCCTACACAGTGACCTAGAGAAGACTACAGAGTAGGTTGTCTCCTACACAGTGACCTAGAGAAGACTACAGAGTAGGTGTCTCCTACACAGTGACCTAGAGAAGAATACAGAGTAGGTTGTCTCCTACACAGTGACCTAGAGAAGACTACAGAGTAGGTTGTCTCCTACACAGTGACCTAGAGAAGACTACAGAGTAGGTTTCTCCTACACATTGACCTAGAGAAGAATACAGAGTAGGGTGTCTCCTACACAGTGACCTAGAGAAGACTACAGAGTAGGTTGTCTCCTACACAGTGACCTAGAGAAGACTACAGAGTAGGTGTCTCCTACACAGTGACCTAGAGAAGACTACAGAGTAGGTGTCTCCTACACAGTGACCTAGAGAAGACTACAGAGTAGGTTGTCTCCTACACAGTGACCTAGAGAAGAATACAGAGTAGGTTGTCTCCTACACAGTGACCTAGAGAAGACTACAGAGTAGGTTGTCTCCTACACAGTGACCTAGAGAAGAATACAGAGTAGGTTGTCTCCTACACAGTGACCTAGAGAAGACTACAGAGTAGGTTGTCTCCTACACAGTGACCTAGAGAAGAATACAGAGTAGATGTCTCCTACACAGTGACCTAGAGAAGACTACAGAGTAGGTGTCTCCTACACAGTGACCTAGAGAAGACTACAGAGTAGGTTGTCTTCTACACAGTGACCTAGAGAAGAATACAGAGTAGGTTGTCTCCTACACAGTGACCTAGAGAAGACTACAGAGTAGGTTGTCTCCTACACAGTGACCTAGAGAAGACTACAGAGTAGGTTGTCTTCTACACAGTGACCTAGAGAAGAATACAGAGTAGATGTCTCCTACACAGTGACCTAGAGAAGACTACAGAGTAGGTGTCTCCTACACAGTGACCTAGAGAAGACTACAGAGTAGGTTGTCTTCTACACAGTGACCTAGAGAAGAATACAGAGTAGATGTCTCCTACACAGTGACCTAGAGAAGACTACAGAGTAGGTGTCTCCTACACAGTGACCTAGAGAAGACTACAGAGTAGGTTGTCTCCTACACAGTGACCTAGAGAAGACTACAGAGTAGGTTGTCTCCTACACAGTGACCTAGAGAAGAATACAGAGTAGGTTGTCTCCTACACAGTGACCTAGAGAAGAATACAGAGTAGGTTGTCTCCTACACAGTGACCCAGAGAAGAATACAGAGTAGGTTGTCTCCTACACAGTGACCTAGAGAAGAATACAGAGTAGGTGTCTCCTACACAGTGACCTAGAGAAGAATACAGAGTAGGTTGTCTCCTACACAGTGACCTAGAGAAGACTACAGAGTAGGTGTCTCCTACACAGTGACCTAGAGAAGACTACAGAGTAGGTGTCTCCTACACAGTGACCTAGAGAAGACTACAGAGTAGGTTGTCTCCTACACAGTGACCTAGAGAAGACTACAGAGTAGGTGTCTCCTACACAGTGACCTAGAGAAGAATACCGAGTAGGTTGTCTCCTACACATTGACCTAGAGAAGAATACAGAGTAGGTTGTCTCCTACACAGTGACCTAGAGAAGAATACAGAGTAGGTTGTCTCCTACACAGTGACCTAGAGAAGAATACAGAGTAGGTGTCTCCTACACAGTGACCTAGAGAAGACTACAGAGTAGGTTGTCTCCTACACAGTGACCTAGAGAAGACTACAGAGTAGGTGTCTCCTACACAGTGACCTAGAGAAGAATACAGAGTAGGTTGTCTCCTACACAGTGACCTAGAGAAGACTACAGAGTAGGTGTCTCCTACACAGTGACCTAGAGAAGACTACAGAGTAGGTGTCTCCTACACAGTGACCTAGAGAAGACTACAGAGTAGGTTGTCTCCTACACATTGACCTAGAGAAGACTACAGAGTAGGTGTCTCCTACACAGTGACCTAGAGAAGAATACAGAGTAGGTGTCTCCTACACAGTGACCTAGAGAAGACTACAGAGTAGGTTGTCTCCTACACAGTGACCTAGAGAAGACTACAGAGTAGGTTGTCTCCTACACAGTGACCTAGAGAAGACTACAGAGTAGGTTGTCTTCTACACAGTGACCTAGAGAAGACTACAGAGTATGTGTCTCCTACACAGTGACCTAGAGAAGAATACAGAGTAGGTTGTCTCCTACACAGTGACCTAGAGAAGACTACAGAGTAGGTTGTCTCCTACACATTGACCTAGAGAAGACTACAGAGTAGGTTGTCTTCTACACAGTGACCTAGAGAAGACTACAGAGTAGGTGTCTCCTACACAGTGACCTAGAGAAGAATACAGAGTAGGTTGTCTCCTACACAGTGACCTAGAGAAGACTACAGAGTAGGTTGTCTCCTACACAGTGACCTAGAGAAGAATACAGAGTAGGTTGTCTCCTACACAGTGACCTAGAGAAGACTACAGAGTAGGTGTCTCCTACACAGTGACCTAGAGAAGACTACAGAGTATGTGTCTCCTACACAGTGACCTAGAGAAGACTACAGAGTAGGTTGTCTCCTACACAGTGACCTAGAGAAGACTACAGAGTATGTGTCTCCTACACAGTGACCTAGAGAAGAATACAGAGTAGGTTGTCTCCTACACAGTGACCTAGAGAAGACTACAGAGTAGGTTGTCTCCTACACAGTGACCTAGAGAAGACTATAGAGTAGGTTGTCTTCTACACAGTGACCTAGAGAAGACTACAGAGTAGGTGTCTCCTACACAGTGACCTAGAGAAGACTACAGAGTAGGTTGTCTTCTACACAGTGACCTAGAGAAGACTACAGAGTAGGTGTCTCCTACACAGTGACCTAGAGAAGAATACAGAGTAGGTTGTCTCCTACACAGTGACCTAGAGAAGACTACAGAGTAGGTTGTCTCCTACACAGTGACCTAGAGAAGAATACAGAGTAGGTTGTCTCCTACACAGTGACCTAGAGAAGACTACAGAGTAGGTGTCTCCTACACAGTGACCTAGAGAAGACTACAGAGTATGTGTCTCCTACACAGTGACCTAGAGAAGACTACAGAGTAGGTTGTCTCCTACACAGTGACCTAGAGAAGACTACAGAGTATGTGTCTCCTACACAGTGACCTAGAGAAGAATACAGAGTAGGTTGTCTCCTACACAGTGACCTAGAGAAGACTACAGAGTAGGTTGTCTCCTACACAGTGACCTAGAGAAGACTACAGAGTAGGTTGTCTCCTACACAGTGACCTAGAGAAGACTACAGAGTAGGTGTCTCCTACACAGTGACATAGAGAAGAATACAGAGTAGGTTGTCTCCTACACAGTGACCTAGAGAAGACTACAGAATAGGTTGTCTCCTACACAGTGACCTAGAGAAGAATACAGAGTAGGTTGTCTCCTACACAGTGACCTAGAGAAGACTACAGAATAGGTTGTCTCCTACACAGTGACCTAGAGAAGACTACAGAATAGGTTGTCTCCTACACAGTGACCTAGAGAAGACTACAGAATAGGTTGTCTCCTACACAGTGACCTAGAGAAGACTACAGAGTAGGTTGTCTCCTACACAGTGACCTAGAGAAGACTACAGAGTAGGTTGTCTCCTACACAGTGACCTCGAATACTTTCGCAAGGCACTGTACATGTGTAACAGATGTGAAACGGCTGGCTTAGTTAGCGGTGTGCGCTAAATAGCGTTTCAATCGGTGACGTCACTTGCTCTGAGACCTTGAAGTAGTAGTTCCCCCTTGCTTTGCAGAAGCCGCGGCTTTTGTGGAGTGATGGGTAATGACGCTTCGTGGGTGACTGTTGTTGATGTGGGCAGAGGGTCCCTGGTTCGCGCCCGGGTATGGGCGAGGGGACGGTCCAAAGTTATACTGTTATACATGTCAATATACATATCAATATACATGTCAATATACAGGTCAATATACATGTCAATATACAGGTCAATATACAGGTCAATATACAGGTCAATATACAGGTCAATATACAGGTCAATATACATGTCAGCTGAGAAGCTCCTTCCAGAGTTGTTATTTCAGGATGTTCCTTCGACTGATGTAGTTTCATTATGTGTGTATCTGTATTTGTGATATGCTGCACGTTGTTTTATGGCCAGACAGTATGAAGACATGCATCCTGAGTCATGTTTTCTCCCCCCCCCCCTCCTCCCCCCCCCCTCCTCTCTCAGATGGGGGGGCTGCCTGGGCTAAAACTGAGTCGTGCAAGCTGGAACATGCCTTGACTTGTACCGGCTCGCCAGGCTGAGGAAGGAGAGAGCCTTTGAGCCCCGTCGTCAACAGTTTCACACTGACCTGTGTGAAGTGACCCTCAGAGAGAGAGAGAGAAATCAGACCAGCAGGGTGGCTCTCAACACTATAGCAGTTCACTGGACCAGAACAGGCCCCTGGATGTTCAGCTGTACCCAGTCTATACTCTGACCTCAGTCATAACACTGTTTTACTGGTAAGTGTGGATTTTCTTTTAGACTTGCCATACTGTATCTACTGTTTGTCTCTCAAATATGTGGTTGGCTTTTACTTCTACACAATTGAAAAGAGAGGTGAAAGGGATTCTTTGCACAACAATAGTTTGATTTGTTTGTTACACATTTCTGTCCCTTTTCGTACGGTAATCTACTGTTCCACAGGAATGTACCTATATAGTGCAGCGCATTGACTTTTTCTCACATTTTGTCACGTTACAGCCTTATTCTAAAATGGATTCAATATGTTTTACTCTTCTCAATCTACACACAATACCCCATAATGACATCACAATACCCCATAATGACATCACAATACCCCATAATGACATCACAATACACCGTAACAACAAAAGGAAGTTTTTAGAAATTATTGCAATTTTATTGCAATTTTTTTTATTGCAATTTTATTACAAATATAAAACTGAAATTATTTATTTATCATTATACTTATTTACATAAGTATTCAGACCCTTTGCTATGAGACTTAAAATTGTAGAAAACAGTAGAACATTAAATACTATAGGTACCTTCCAGTAGAACAGTAGACAACCATTAAATACTATAGGTACCTTCCAGTAGAACATTAAATACTATAGGTACCTTCCAGTAGAACATTAAATACTACAGGTACCTTCCAGTAGAACATTAAATACTACAGGTACCTTCCAGTAGAACATTAAATACTATAGGTACCTTCCAGTAGAACATTAAATACTATAGGTACCTTCCAGTAGAACATTAAATACTATAGGTACCTTCCAGTAGAACAGTAGACTACCATTAAATACTATAGGTACCTTCCAGTAGAACATTAAATACTATAGGTACCTTCCAGTAGAACATTAAATACTATAGGTACCTTCCAGTAGAACATTAAATACTATAGGTACCTTCCAGTAGAACATTAAATACTATAGGTACCTTCCAGTAGAACATTAAATACTACAGGTACCTTCCAGTAGAACATTAAATACTACAGGTACCTTCCAGTAGAACATTAAATACTATAGGTACCTTCCAGTAGAACATTAAATACTATAGGTACCTTCCAGTAGAACATTAAATACTACAGGTACCTTCCAGTAGAACAGTAGACTACCATTAAATACTACAGGTACCTTCCAGTAGAACATTAAATACTACAGGTACCTTCCAGTAGAACATTAAATACTATAGGTACCTTCCAGTAGAACATTAAATACTATAGGTACCTTCCAGTAGAACAGTAGACTACCATTAAATACTATAGGTACCTTCCAGTAGAACATTAAATACTACAGGTACCTTCCAGTAGAACATTAAATACTACAGGTACCTTCCAGTAGAACATTAAATACTATAGGTACCTTCCAGTAGAACATTAAATACTATAGGTACCTTCCAGTAGAACATTAAATACTACAGGTACCTTCCAGTAGAACAGTAGACTACCATTAAATACTACAGGTACCTTCCAGTAGAACATTAAATACTACAGGTACCTTCCAGTAGAACATTAAATACTACAGGTACCTTCCAGTAGAACATTAAATACTACAGGTACCTTCCAGTAGAACATTAAATACTATAGGTACCTTCCAGTAGAACATTAAATACTATAGGTACCTTCCAGTAGAACAGTAGACTACCATTAAATACTATAGGTACCTTCCAGTAGAACATTAAATACTACAGGTACCTTCCAATAGAACATTAAATACTACAGGTACCTTCCAGTAGAACATTAAATACTATAGGTACCTTCCAGTAGAACATTAAATACTATAGGTACCTTCCAGTAGAACATTAAATACTACAGGTACCTTCCAGTAGAACATTAAATACTATAGGTACCTTCCAGTAGAACAGTAGACTACCATTAAATACTATAGGTACCTTCCAGTAGAACATTAAATACTACAGGTACCTTCCAGTAGAACATTAAATACTACAGGTACCTTCCAGTAGAACATTAAATACTACAGGTACCTTCCAGTAGAACAGTAGACTACGATTAAATACCGTAGGTACCTCCCAGTGAAAAGTATCTAATTTCTTTTCGAAATTGAACCTTTATGTAACTAGGCAAATCAGTTAAGAGCAAATTTGTCCTGAAATTATGCCGTGACCTGGATTTAAACCGGGGTTGCTGTGGCCACAACACAGAGTACTAACCACTATACAATCACGGCGAGCTACCAGTGGTATTATTGTCCTTGTAGAATTTGACCTGGTAATATCTCAGTAGAGGTTGTATTTATCCGAAAGAAGTGTGACGTCACATCTGTACAGAGAGTTAACAATACCACAGTAACACCCATCTATGGCTCAGCTTAAACACACACACACACACACACACACACACACACACACACACACACACACACACACACACACACACACACACACACACACACACACACACACGCCCTCACGCACGCATGCACACATGCACGCACACGCACACACGCACACGCACACACATACACACACACACGTACATACACACACACACACACACACACACTATTGTCTGTTGGCTCGGGGAAGTTTGTGAATGACCGAACGAAGGAGCAAAAATACTAAAGAATCAACGGTACTTTCCCCCCTCTGCTCCTCTACTGAACTCTAGGGGACCCCCCCCCCCCCCCCCACAGTGAAACCTCCGTCATTCCCTACAACCTACCAACTACCTGGACCCCAGTGGAGGCTGGTGGGAGGAGCTATAGGAGGACGGGCTCATTGGAATGGCTGGAATGGAATAAATGGAATGGTATCAAACCTATGGAAACAACCTGTTTGACTCTGTTCCATTTAGTCCTGGACATTACAATGAGCCCGTCCTCCTATAGCTCCTCCCACCAGCCTCCACTGCTGGGCACAGAGGAACCACGATGCCCATCAAGGTGGGACCAGACAGACACTGGGTAAGAGAGACACTATGAATTGTTCTATTTGTTGTGTGTTTGTGTTGATATAATGAGGAGTGATCTTCCCCTTTGATGTAGGAACAGGAAAAAAAGCACACATCTACAGATGGAATATACAGGAAGTCCTGCAATAAACCAACAACAGATCAGATGTGTGATATCAAGATCCGTGGATTTTTCTCCAAACCTCTCTAAACGAATCGATACGAGCAGGTAGGTTGTTACTGAGGCAACAGTGTTTTCTGTTTTCTGGTAACTGTGAGTCTACAGGTTGCTAATTGTGTGTCTGTGAGGTAAAGCTGTTGAACTATTAACACAAGACAAGGTGAGGCAGATGGGACAGACGATGCTGAAAACTGATATTGGAGAGAATGCACTCGTAGTTTGGGTCAGACAGTAAGTCCTGTAAGTACGTAACATGTCTCCCTGCCCTTTTTAGAGGCCTTTTGACCAAATGACCTCATAACCTCATGTCTGTTATTTTCTTTTCCTCTGCCTGTTCTTCTCCTCATATCCCCTGATCTGTCCATTCATAACCCAACACTTCCTTATAGAAATACACCAGTTCTATCATTTCTAGAATTTTCTTTACGATGAGGATATGGTTGATTCGAGGTAGCCTAGTGGTTAGAGAGCGCTGGGCCAGTAACCAAAAGGTTGCTGGATTGAATCCCTCAGCTGACAAGATAAAAATATGTCCTCTCTTCCCATGAACAAGGCAGTTAACCCACTGTTTCATGGTAGGCTGTCATTGTAGATCATTTGTTGTTCTTAACTGACTAGCCCAGTTAAATAACAAAACAAAGGATAAGTATCATCTTGAGTAAGGGGAGACAACATCTGATCTGACAGTGTAGAACACATCTGATCTGACAGTGTAGAACACATCTGATCTGACAGTGTACAGTTGGTGTGGAACATATAGCTGCCATTGTTTGCAGAAAGATGATTAGGACTGAGGAATGAGACAGGAAAGAGAGAAAAGTGCTTTTTAGATTAAATTATTATATATTTTTGTATATTTATATTTTCCAAATGTTTTGTACATATGTAGAAACCCTGAGTGTACAAAACATTAGGAACACCTGCTCTTTCCATGACATTGACTGACCAGGTGAATCCAGGTGGAAGCTATGATCCCTTATTGTCACTTGTTAAAGGGGAGGAGACAGGTTAAAGAAGGATCTTTAAAGCCTTGAGACAATTGAGTCATGGATTGTGTCTGTGTGCCATTATGATGGTGAATGGGAAAGACAAAATATTGAATTTCCTTTGAATGTGGTATGGTAGTGGGCACACCATGGAATGTGATATAAAACGAGGCAACGATGTGCTTTAGGACCTTGCGGACGCCTCCAAGTGGGCGGGTAGGCTGTTTGGAGTATTTATCCAACTAGATAAAAAATAAAATAATAATTTTTAAAAAGATAGGTCTCCCCCACTTCAAAAACCAACTCAATATTTGGAAGGTGTTCTTAATATTTTGTACACTCAGTGTATATGTTCATCTTTCTCTAATGACCATTCATATTATCCATTTGGTACTGTTATTGTTGATATCATTATCTTACTTCGCTTTAGCAACAGTGGTCTTGTCATTTATGCAAATAAAGCTGACAGAGAAAGTGACAGAGAGGGAGAGAGGGAGAGAGAGAGAGAGAGAGAGAGAGAGAAAGAGAGAGAGAGAGAAAGAGAGAGAGAGACAGAGAGAGAGAGAGAGAGAGAGGGAAAGAGAGAGAGAAAGAGAGAGAGAGACAGAGAGAGAGAGAGAGAAAGAGACAGAGAGGGAGAGAGAGAGAGAGAGAGAGAGAGAGAGAGAGAGAGAGAGAGAGAGAGAGAGAGAGAGAGAGAGAGAGAGAGAGAGAGAGAGAGAGAGAGAGAGAGGGAAAGAGAGAGAGAAAGAGAGAGAGAGACAGAGAGAGAGAGAGAAAGAGACAGAGAGGGAGAGAGAGAGAGAGAGAGAGAGAGAGAGAGAGAGAGAGAGAGAGAGAGAGAGAGAGAGAGAGAGAGAGAGAGAGAGAGAGAGAGAGAGAGGGGGAGAGAGAAAGTCGCCCACAGCCATTTGGCATAGCCAGATCAGGACCTGACATAGGTACAACTCAGAGTGTTGTTCTGTTCTTCTGAAATAGGCCACATTTTCTTCATATCATGTTTCTTTAGACCTGTCAAAAATAATTAATGGATTTATTCGATGGTTTAGGCTATATTAAACATATTTATTTGACTTTTTAAAACGTACATGTTCCCAAAAGTCTGCATCAGTGGCTTGTAGGCCAAGTGTGGAAGCCAGGAGATGCTAAATGTGTTTATGTTAATTAACGGTCAACTACCGTGAGACCGGCAGTTATTTGCTTGACAAATTTTCATGACCGTCACAGACCGACAACAAACGTCACACCTACTGACGAGAAATAAGGAAAGAAACTGGCACGGGTTTGTTGTGACAGCTCATAGTTCCCTGGAAACGGCACATGTATAATAACCTTTCTGACCCAGCTCCCATAGAACACGTTGAACTGTGACTCACAGGACGCTTCTAGAAGGTTCATGTCACCATGTCAACCAAAACAAACACACACCGATATTAGTTAACCCAGTTGTGGATAACCCAGGGTGATGAACCAAGCCACAAAACTATACACTATACAGTTACGATAACAGTCTTAACTACCCTATACAGATAACAGTCTTAACTACTCTGTACAGATAACAGTCTTAACTACCCTATACAGATAACAGTCTTAACTACCCTATACAGATAACAGTCTTAACTACCCTGTACAGATAACAGTCTTAACTACCCTATACAGATAACAGTCTTAACTACCCTGTACAGATAACAGTCTTAACTACCCTGTACAGAAAACAGTCTTAACTACCCTATACAGATAACAGTCTTAACTACCCTGCACAGATAACAGTCTTAACTACCCTGTACAGATAACAGTCTTAACTACCCTATACAGATAACAGTCTTAACTACCCTGTACAGATAACAGTCTTAACTACCCTGTACAGATAACAGTCTTAACTACCCTGTACAGATAACAGTCTTAACTACCCTGTACAGATAACAGTCTTAACTACCCTATACAGATAACAGTCTTAACTACCCTGTACAGATAACAGTCTTAACTACCATGTACAGATAACAGTCTTAACTACCCTGTACAGATAACAGTCTTAACTACCATGTACAGATAACAGTCTTAACTACCATGTACAGATAACAGTCTTAACTACTCTGTACAGATAACAGTCTTAACTACCCTGTACAGATAACAGTCTTAACTATCATGTACAGATAACAGTCTTAACTACCATGTACAGATAACAGTCTTAACTACTCTGTACAGAAAACAGTCTTAACTACCCTATACAGATAACAGTCTTAACTACCCTGTACAGATAACAGTCTTAACTACCCTGTACAGATAACAGTCTTAACTACCATGTACAGATAACAGTCTTAACTACTCTGTACAGAAAACAGTCTTAACTACCCTATACAGATAACAGTCTTAACTACCCTGTACAGATAACAGTCTTAACTACCCTGTACAGATAACAGTCTTAACTACCCTGTACAGATAACAGATTTAACTACCCTATACAGATAACAGTCTTAACTACCCTATACAGATAACAGTCTTAACTACCCTGTACAGAAAACAGTCTTAACGCAGGATGCTGTACAACCTAATTCTATATAACCTCATCTCAGCCGAACCTAATTCTATATAACCTCATCTCAGCCCAACCTAATTCTATATAACCTCATCTGAGCCTAACCTAAGTCTACATAAGCTGAATCTCTCCACAGAGAAGTGTCTGAGGAGTGTGGCCGAGACATGAAGCTGACGGGAAGCCTGTGGTGTGTGTTACCAACTGTTTGTTTCAGCCAGCCGGTCAGCTGGGATGTGGTTGTTTCCCCGACCAATGCTCTGTTCTGCAATCCTGTATTAGTATAGGGATTACATCAAGACTAAAGCAGGAAGGAATTCCTGTTGCCATGCGGTTACTGTCGCCGCAGCAACAAGCGCCTGACTCATACGCACATACAAACACACAGCCAACTGCGGCATGAAGCAGGTCAATGAGGGGTGTTCATTTGGTTTTATTCCTCAGTCGCTATTTGATGTCTTTCCCAGTTTCTTTTTCCTATAAAAGGAAAATGACAGCATCCCTTGCCCAATGAGGTCAACACATGCTATTAGAACACAAGTAAACAACAACACAACAACAACAATATAACAACAACTCCTCCCTCCCGGTTGTCAACACGGACTCCTTTGTTTTAACTCTGTGTCACATAGCAGTGGATTTGAATTATGGTCCAATCATTCTTTTCCTATTTCTTCCTCTGTTTTTCAGTGCCTTTATCTTAGAACTTTTGGAAGCTAGAACTAATATTAATTGTTCCTCCAAGTTTAGTTGAATATTCTGAGGACGGAGCACCCCTTCACGAATTCGAGTACGGAGCACCCCTTCAGCGATCTGAGGACGGAGCACCCCTTCAGCGATCTGAGGACGGAGCACCCCTTCAGCGATCTGAGGACGGAGCACCCCTTCAGGGATCTGAGGACGGAGCACCCCTTCAGCGATCCGAAGGACGGAGCACCCCTTCAGCGACCTGAGGACGGAGCACCCCTTCAGCGATCTGAGGACGGAGCACCCCTTCAGCGACCTGAGGACGGAGCACCCCTTCAGCGACCTGAGGACGGAGCACCCCTTCAGCGATCTGAGGACGGAGCACCCCTTCACGAATTCGAGTACGGAGCACCCCTTCAGCGATCTGAGGACGGAGCACCCCTTCAGCGATCTGAGGACGGAGCACCCCTTCAGGGATCTGAGGACGGAGCACCCCTTCAGCGATCTGAGGACGGAGCACCCCTTCAGCGATCTGAGGACGGAGCACCCCTTCAGCGATCTGAGGACGGAGCACCCCTTCAGGGATCTGAGGACGGAGCACCCCTTCAGCGATCTGAGGACGGAGCACCCCTTCAGCGATCTGAGGACGGAGCACCCCTTCAGCGATCTGAGGACGGAGCACCCCTTCAGCGATCTGAGGACGGAGCACCCCTTCAGCGATCTGAGGACGGAGCACCCCTTCACGAATTCGAGTACGGAGCACCCCTTCAGGGATCTGAGGACGGAGCACCCCTTCAGGGAGTGTTGAGCTCCCTTGCTTATTAATGCAATTACCCTCCTATCCCGGGTCCTCTCTGATTCTCTTCCTTTGCCACTCCCCCCTCACTCACAGACTAGTGTAGACGGCTCCCCTATACCCCTACTGTCCTGTCAGCAGAATCTGTCCCAGTGAGGGGGTGGGATGGAGGAGTCGGGTGTGTTGTACTGTATGAGATGTGTTCTCTGTCCGCCTGCTCAAAATAACTCTGCAGTGAGGGAGGCAGACTGAAACTACAGGCTTTGTCTTTCTCTGTGTGGCAATACAGTAATGGTCTGGTCCGGTCCACACAACACACACACACACCGTGGACTTACACACGCAAAATAAATGCTGTACGCATTCTAGCTCGCTGACACAAACTTACGATGCACACACACACACACGCACACACACGCGCACACACACACACACACACACACACACACTTACACACGCAAAAAAAATGCTGTACGCATTCTAGCTCGCTGACACAAACTTACGATGCACAAACACACAGACGTCTCACGCGCACACATGCATGCACACGCGCACACACACACACATGCACACACACACACACGCACACACACGCACACACACGCACACACACGCACACACACGCACACACACACACACACAAATCACATGTAACAAAATGAGAGCTGATTCTAACTCATCTTTTGTTGCAAGAATATGAGTCACATCAAGGCTATTCTTAGTTGAGGGGGGTGTTTGTAGTTCATGTTGTGTGATTCTGCTCAAACGTGTTGCCAGCACTGTCAAAGAAAGGTTTTACCCACATCGGGTTAGATTCTGTCTGGTTTCATGTCTCTAAATAACCTCCTTTTCATGATGCATCAGTGTTACATTAAGTTCTTGACTTAATCTAGGGGCAAAAAAAACATTCATACAAATAAAAAGTAAAGGATAATTCATGTATTAAATATAAATATAAATATAGCCTGACAGAAACCACTGCAGAGGCAAGAGGTTAACCCATTAAAGTATTCCCTGTCATCAGAAGGCAGGGGGGACCTATTGTTTGACCTTTGACCCTCGCAGGCGGACGACTACAACGCCATTGACCCGGAAATGGAAAATCTTTCCCTACCTTTTCAACTGAACTGTGTGGGAACACAGTGGATTCTCCTCTGAGGTCATACATCGATGTGGCAACATAGGTATCTGCTGTAAGGTTTGATGTTTGACCACTTTTGTATTAAAGACGTGTGTGTGTGTGTGTGTGTGTGTGTGTGTGTGTGTGTGTGTGTGTGTGTGTGTGTGTGTGTGTGTGTGTGTGTGTGTTAATTTAGACTCCCTGTGGGAAACATGGCAGCGAGATACCAAAGATATACTGGATACCAGGAACCTGAAGATGAAGATGCTGGAGAAAGAGGCTACTGGGAGTGTTTCTCTGGCAGTGTCTTAGCTGGTTGTTGTGAGGGAGAGAACGAAGCAATCAGCAAGTATACTGCCTCAGAAACTCTTCACACTACGACCCCAGGCCCCCCGGAAACAGCAAGTAGGCCTTTGACCCCTGGCTCTCAGCTGTCACGAAGGAAGGAAGGAAGGAAGGAAGGAAGGAAGGAAGGAAGGAAGGAAGGAAGGAAGGAAGGAAGGAAGGAAGGAAGGAAGGAAGGAAGGAAGGAAGGAAGGAAGGAAGGAAGGAAGGAAGGAAGGAAGGAGAAGATCATTACATATTTTCAGTATGACTACGACTACTCGACTCTGGTGAAGTTTTTCAAGCGTGATGATAGACTTGATGCTGTTTTGTGGGATATGATGACATTGTGTGGATTAGGCTTCTTGAGTGTATGGTATTCTGTTTGAAATTGATGTAATCCTTCATCTTGTGTCTCAGATATTGAGTTGAGACAAACCATACGTACCGGTATGTGTTTATGTATAATTATGAATGAATGATCATTTGGGGTTTTGACATACAGTTAACCCTAAAGCCTTAAATAATCACTTGCGTTGGCTTTTTGTAAATAAAACAACAACAAAAAATACAGATTTTTAAACCAGTAAATATGTGTACACCTTTACTTTGTCTAAACATTCCTCATTTCCAGTTTGATCTGCATTTGTGCTTATAAAACCGCTGGCTTCCATCTGTGCTCAGACCCAGACGGGCTTGAAGCTGACCTTGAGTCCAGAGAAACAATGTACGGGCCACAATCACTGCTGTACAACAGTTCTGTGAGTTTGCCTGTCACATGCAGCAGTTCACCCGTTTGCATTGTGAGGTTGTCATTGAGCAAATGGCAAAACCCAAATGACACAAACATAGGCCTATAGGCAGGGGATTTCATCTGCAAACAGAATAATCAAAGACATATGAGGATATAGAGAACATACACTGACTGAGCCTCCTCCATTTGTGAGCTAATTGGGATCTGGACTGAACCTCATGGGACTCTGAGTAGAATCCAGGGAGGTCTGATATAGGGGAGGGGTGATTTAAGGGGAGGTCTGATATAGGGGAGGGGTGATATAGGGGAGGGGTGATATAGGGGAGGGGTGATATATGGGGAGGTCTGATATAGGGGAGGGGTGATATAGGGGAGGGGTGATTTAAGGGGAGGTCTGATATAGGGGAGGGGTGATTTAAGGGGAGGTCTGATATAGGGGAGGGGTGATATATGGGGAGGTCTGATATAGGGGAGGGGTGATATATGGGGAGGTCTGATATAGGGGAGGGGTGATATATGGGGAGGTCTGATATAGGGGAGGGGTGATTTAAAGGGAGGTCTGATATAGGGGAGGGGTGATTTAAAGGGAGGTCTGATATAGGGGAGGGGTGATTTAAAGGGAGGTCTGATATAGGGGAGGGGTGATTTAAGGGGAGGTCTGATATAGGGGAGGGGTGATTTAAGGGGAGGTCTGATATAGGGGAGGGGTGATATATGGGGAGGTCTGATATAGGGGAGGGGGTGATATATGGGGAGGTCTGATATAGGGGAGGGGTGATATAGGGGAGGGGTGATTTAAGGGGAGGTCTGATATAGGGGAGGGGTGATTTAAAGGGAGGTCTGATATAGGGGAGGGGTGATTTAAAGGGAGGTCTGATATAGGGGAGGGGTGATTTAAGGGGAGGTCTGATATAGGGGAGGGGTGATTTAAGGGGAGGTCTGATATAGGGGAGGGGTGATATATGGGGAGGTCTGATATAGGGGAGGGGTGATATATGGGGAGGTCTGATATAGGGGAGGGGTGATATAGGGGAGGGGTGATTTAAGGGGAGGTCTGATATAGGGGAGGGGTGATTTAAGGGGAGGTCTGATATAGGGGAGGGGTGATTTAAGGGGAGGTCTGATATAGGGGAGGGGTGATTTAAGGGGAGGTCTGATATAGGGGAGGGGTGATTTAAGGGGAGGTCTGATATAGGGGAGGGGTGATATATGGGAAGGTCTGATATAGGGGAGGGGTGATTTAAGGGGAGGTCTGATATAGGGGAGGGGTGATATATAGGGAGGTCTGATATAGGGGAGGGGTGATATATGGGGAGGTCTGATATAGGGGAGGGGTGATATATGGGGAGGTCTGATATAGGGGAGGGGTGATTTAAGGGGAGGTCTGATATAGGGGAGGGGTGATATATGGGGAGGTCTGATATAGGGGAGGGGTGATTTAAGGGGAGGTCTGATATAGGGGAGGGGTGATTTAAGGGGAGGTCTGATATAGGGGAGGGGTGATTTAAGGGGAGGTCTGATATAGGGGAGGGGTGATTTAAGGGGAGGTCTGATATAGGGGAGGGGTGATTTAAGGGGAGGTCTGATATAGGGGAGGGGTGATATAAGGGGAGGTCTGATATAGGGGAGGGGTGATTTAAGGGGAGGTCTGATATAGGGGAGGGGTGATTTAAGGGGAGGTCTGATATAGGGGAGGGGTGATTTAAGGGGAGGTCTGATATAGGGGAGGGGTGATATAAGGGGAGGTCTGATATAGGGGAGGGGTGATTTAAGGGGAGGTCTGATATAGGGGAGGGGTGATTTAAGGGGAGGTCTGATATAGGGGAGGGGTGATTTAAGGGGAGGTCTGATATAGGGGAGGGGTGATTTAAGGGGAGGTCTGATATAGGGGAGGGGTGATTTAAGGGGAGGTCTGATATAGGGGTGTTACTTTACAGGAAGTGGGGTGTTACTTTACAGGAAGTGGGGTGTTACTTTACAGGAAGTGGGGTGTTACTTTACAGGAAGTGGGGTGTTACTTTACAGGAAGTGGGGTGTTACTTTACAGGAAGTGGGGTGTTACTTTACAGGAAGTGGGGTGTTACTTTACAGGAAGTGGGGTGTTACTTTACAGGAAGTGGGGTGTTACTTTACAGGAAGTGGGGTGTTACTTTACAGGAAGTGGGGTGTTACTTTACAGGAAGTGGGGTGTTACTTTACAGGAAGTGGGGTGTTACTTTACAGGAAGTGGAGTGTTACTTTACAGGAAGTGGGGTGTTACTTTACAGGGAGTGGGTGTTACTTTACAGGAAGTGGGGTGTTACTTTACAGGAAGTGGGGTGTTACTTTACAGGAAGTGGGGTGTTACTTTACAGGAAGTGGGGTGTTACTTTACAGGAAGTGGGGTGTTACTTTACAGGAAGTGGGGTGTTACTTTACAGGAAGTGGGGTGTTACTTTACAGGAAGTGGGGTGTTACTTTACAGGAAGTGAGGTGTTACTTTACAGGAAGTGGGGTGTTACTTTACAGGAAGTGGGGTGTTACTTTACAGGAAGTGGGGTGTTACTTTACAGGAAGTGAGGTGTTACTTTACAGGAAGTGGGGTGTTACTTTACAGGAAGTGGGGTGTTACTTTACAGGAAGTGGGGTGTTACTTTACAGGAAGTGAGGTGTTACTTTACAGGAAGTGGGGTGTTACTTTACAGGAAGTGGGGTGTTACTTTACAGGAAGTGGGGTGTTAATTTACAGGAAGTGGGGTGTTACTTTACAGGGAGTGGGGTGTTACTTTACAGGAAGTGAGGTGTTACTTTACAGGAAGTGGGGTGTTACTTTACAGGAAGTGGGGTGTTACTTTACAGGAAGTGGGGTGTTACTTTACAGGAAGTGAGGTGCAGAGTTGGCGTTGCATTGTAAACATCGTAGGCTTAGGCTACCTAGCTATTTGCAGCTTTCCAGGAAGTGCTCGTCATCCCCCCCCCCCCACACACACACACACACACACACATGCACCTGGGGTATCCCTCTAGTTGTCACAGTATGGGTCTGGGTCGTATTGGCTACGATGCTTCTAAGGTTTCTGGCCTACCTCACCCTCCCCATCCTCATCAAGAAGCACATTCACAGAGCCGTGAGGAATTGTGACAATCTTAACCCCAATACTATTGATTAGTGTAACCAGGTGTGAAATTTGGGCAGGAATACATGGAAAATCTAAATTATTGTAGCTGAATTTGTGATTTTACAGTGTTTTTTACAGAGATGACAGGGGTTCTGCATTGATTACAGTGGTTTTCAGTGGTTTTACATTGATTATATTGATTTTACATTGATTGGAGTGGTTTTACATGGATTTCACAGAGTTCTCAGGGTGAATTCACTAATTACACTCTTAACTCTTGGCTATCACAGACATTTTCCATGGCAGCTCTCAAGCACATTTATCCACATGATAAATATTCCTGTTTTCGCTCTCTGTCGTCCAGCATGTGGTTCTGTCTGAGCACCGGCCCATCCTGGCCTGCAGTCCTCTGTCCCACTTCCTCTCCAATATGGCCAACAGGAAGTTGACCCTTATCCCCATCATCTTCATCGCCCTGTGTATCTGGAGCACCGTGCGTTTCCTGCTGATGCTGGCTGACTCCCCCACCAGACAGAACCCAGTGCTCCCCCACCAGGCAGAACCCAGTGCTCCCCCACCAGGCAGAACCCAGTGCTCCCCCACCAGACAGAACCCAGTGCTCCCCCACCAGACAGAACCCAGTGCTCCCCCACCAGACAGAACCCAGTGCTCCCCACCAGACAGAACCCAGTGCTCTGTCACCAGGCGGAACCCAGTGCTCCCCACCAGACAGAACCCAGTGCTCCCCACCAGACAGAACCCAGTGCTCCGCCACCAGACAGAACCCAGTGCTCCCCCACCAGGCAGAACCCAGTGCTCCCCCACCAGGCAGAACCCAGTGCTCCCCCACCAGGCAGAACCCAGTGCTCCGCCACCAGACAGAACCCAGTGCTCCCCCACCAGACAGAACCCAGTGCTCCCCCACCAGACAGAACCCAGTGCTCCCCCACCAGACAGAACCCAGTGCTCCCCCACCAGACAGAACCCAGTGCTCCGTCACCAGACAGAACCCAGTGCTCCCCACCAGGCAGAACCCAGTGCTCCCCACCAGACAGAACCCAGTGCTCCCCCACCAGACAGAACCCAGTGCTCCCCCACCAGACAGAACCCAGTGCTCCCCCACCAGACAGAACCCAGTGCTCCGTCACCAGACAGAACCCAGTGCTCCCCCACCAGGCAGAACCCAGTGCTCCCCACCAGACAGAACCCAGTGCTCTGTCACCAGGCGGAACCCAGTGCTCCCCACCAGACAGAACCCAGTGCTCCCCACCAGACAGAACCCAGTGCTCCCCCACCAGACAGAACCCAGTGCTCCCCCACCAGACAGAACCCAGTGCTCCCCCACCAGACAGAACCCAGTGCTCCGTCACCAGACAGAACCCAGTGCTCCCCCACCAGGCAGAACCCAGTGCTCCCCCACCAGACAGAACCCAGTGCTCCCCCACCAGACAGAACCCAGTGCTCCCCCACCAGACAGAACCCAGTGCTCCCCCACCAGACAGAACCCAGTGCTCCCCACCAGGCAGAACCCAGTGCTCCGTCACCAGACAGAACCCAGTGCTCCGTCACCAGACAGAACCCAGTGCTCCCCCACCAGGCAGAACCCAGTGCTAGTGATTCAGACCCCATCAACCAGAAGACAGAATCACTAAATAGTGATTACAGTATGTGTACAGTATGTGTACAGTATGTGTACAGTATGCATGTAGTATGTGTACAGTATGTATGTAGTATGTGTACAGTATGTGTACAGTATGTGTGTAGTATGTGTACAGTATGTGTACAGTATGTATGTAGTATGTGTACAGTATGTATGTAGTATGTGTACAGTATGTGTACAGTATGTATGTAGTATGTGTACAGTATGTGTACAGTATGTGTATAGTATGTGTACAGTATGTGTGTAGTATGTGTACAGTATGTGTACAGTATGTATGTAGTATGTGTACAGTATGTGTATAGTATGTGTACAGTATGTGTACAGTATGTGTGCAGTATGTGTACAGTATGTGTACAGTATGTGTGCAGTATGTGTGCAGTATGTGTACAGTATGTGTAGTATTTAATATGTGTAGTGTGTAGTATGTGTACCCACTATAGCTGGTACCGTGCTGAAAAAGACCATCTTTAATGAAAGAAAAACATCTTAGCAAGCACGGTAGTGTGAAAGAGGCTTCTGGACTGACACTGAAGGGCTTGAAGCAAGCCTCCATACTGCAGTCCATTCATTAACGCAAGTGCAAATTCTGCAGGCGCATGCACAAGCCATTCACTTTAGGTGATGAGGATAATCAAGGCATCAAGCTCGACTGGCGTTTTGTAAAAATACCACTTTACTAGCGATGGACGATCCACGAGGAAGAAGGGAAGTTCATTGGTTTTAGTGGATATTTAATGTTTATCTATTTTTACTAGACAAGTCAGCTGAGAACAAATTCTTATTCGTATGACAGCCTACCCCTCCCCTAATTGGGACAACACTCGGCCAATTGTGCACTGCCCTATGGGACTTCCAATCACAGCCGGTTGTGATACAGCCCAGGATCAAACCAGGGTCTGTAGTGACACTGTCACGTTCTGAACTTAGTTCCTTTGTTTTGTCTTTGTTTTAGTATGGTCAGGGCGTGAGTTGGGGTGGGCAGTCTATGTTTGTTTTTCTAGGTTGTTATATTTCTACGTGTTGGGCCTAGTATGGTTCTCAATCAGAGGCAGGTGTCGTTCGTTGTCTCTGATTGAGAATCATACTAAGGTAGCCTGTTTTCACCATTTTGGTTGTGGGTGTTGATTTTCTGTTCTGTGTTTTGTTGCACCGCTCAGGACTGTTCGTTTGTCGTGTATTGTTTTTTTTGTTTCAGTACGCTGCACGTTGGTCCTCTCTTTCTCCCGACGGCGACCTCTAGCAGTGAGACGTAGTGCCTTTAGAACACGGTCCTCTGTAGTTCAGGTAGTAGAACACGGTCATCTGTAGCTCAGTTAGTAGAACATGGTCCTCTGTGGCTCAGTTAGTAGAACATGGTCCTCTTTAGTTCAGTTAGTAGAACATGGTCCTCTGTAGTTCAGTTAGTAGAACATGGTCCTCTGTAGCTCAGTTAGTAGAACATGGTCCTCTGTAGTTCAGTTAGTAGAACATGGTCCTCTGTAGTTCAGGTAGTAGAACACGGTCCTCTGTAGTTCAGGTAGTAGAATATGGTCCTCTGTAGTTCAGTTAGTAGAACACGGTCCTCTGTAGTTCAGTTAGTAGAACATGGTCCTCTGTAGTTCAGGTAGTAGAACACGGTCCTCTGTAGTTCAGTTAGTAGAACATGGTCCTCTGTAGTTCAGTTAGTAGAACATGGTCCTCTGTAGTTCAGTTAGTAGAACATGGTCCTCTGTAGTTAGTAGAACATGGTCCTCTGTATCTCAGTTAGTAGAACATGGTCCTCTGTAGTTCAGTTTGTAGAACATGGTCCTCTGTAGCTCAGTTAGTAGAACATGGTCCTCTGTATCTCAGTTAGTAGAACATGGTCCTCTGTAGTTCAGTTTGTAGAACATGGTCCTCTGTAGCTCAGTTAGTAGAACATGGTCCTCTGTAGTTAGTTGAACATGGTCCTCTGTAGTTCAGTTAGTAGAACATGGTCCTCTGCAGCTCAGTTAGTAGAACATGGTCCTCTGTAGCTCAGTTAGCAGAACATGGTCCTCTGTAGTTCAGTTATTAGAACATGGTCCTCTGTATCTCAGTTATTAGAACATGGTCCTCTGTAGCTCAGTTAGTAGGACACGGTCCTCTGTAGTTCAGTTAGTAGAACATGGTCCTCTGTAGTTCAGTTAGTAGAACATGGTCCTCTGTAGTTCAGTTTGTAGAACATGGTCCTCTGTAGCTCAGTTAGTAGAACATGGTCCTCTGTAGTTAGTAGAACACGGCCCTCTGTAGTTCAGTTAGTAGAACATGGTCCTCTGTAGTTCAGTTAGTAGAACATGGTCCTCTGTAGTTCAGTTTGTAGAACATGGTCCTCTGTAGTTCAGTTAGTAGAACATGGTCCTCTGTAGTTCAGTTAGTAGAACATGGTCCTCTGTAGTTCAGTTAGTAGAACCTGGTCCTCTGTAATTCAGTTAGTAGAACATGGTCCTCTGTAGCTCAGTTAGTAGAACATGGTCCTCTGTAGCTCAGTTAGTAGAACATGGTCCTCTGTAGCTCAGTTAGTAGAACATGGTCCTCTGTAGTTCAGTTAGTAGAACACGGTCCTCTGTAGTTCAGGTAGTAGGACATGGTCCTCTGTAGTTCAGTTAGTAGAACATGGTCCTCTGTAGTTCAGTTAGTAGAACACGGTCCTCTGTAGTTCAGTTAGTAGAACATGGTCCTCTGTAGCTCAGTTAGTAGAACACGGTCCTCTGTAGCTCAGTTAGTAGAACATGGTCCTCTGTAGCTCAGTTAGTAGAACATGGTCCTCTGTAGCTCAGTTAGTAGGACACGGTCCTCTGTAGTTCAGTTAGTAGAACATGGTCCTCTGTAGTTCAGTTAGTAGAACATGGTCCTCTGTAGCTCAGTTAGTAGAACATGGTCCTCTGTAGCTCAGTTAGTAGGACACGGTCCTCTGTAGTTCAGTTAGTAGAACATGGTCCTCTGTAGTTCAGTTAGTAGAACATGGTCCTCTGTAGTTCAGTTAGTAGAACATGGTCCTCTGTAGTTCAGTTAGTAGAACATGGTCCTCTGTAGCTCAGTTAGTAGAACACGGTCCTCTGTAGCTCAGTTAGTAAAGCATGGCACTTTGTAACGCTGGGATAGAGGGTTCAGTTTCTGATACCACTCATACGTAAGACTTGTTCATGCATGGCTGAGTGTCTCTTTAGATTAAAGTTTCGGCTAAATTGCATATATTTCTGTTATGAAATGTAAAAAAATATTGGGATGTAGTATTTCTTGATTTATTCAAGATATCACCTTGCTTTAAGGCCCTCCCTCCAGTAAACCTGAGCCTCGGGTCAGTCAGTCCACACATGACCCGTAACCTGTAAGCTCTGACCAATCAGATTCTGCACAGTCCTATTTTAGCTAAAGCTCCCATGCCTGGCCAGAATAACTGTCCATCCGTATGAAGCCACTGATCCCTCTGACCACCATAGTGTTTCTCTATACCTCTCACTGAGTCCTGACTTCATGTTAGAGAGGAGGGATTTTCATAAACTTCTTAACTCATTAAGTCCTGTTTCAATACCCTCTAAAACACTAGTGATTCTGTCTTCTGGTTGAAGGGGGTCTGTCATGCCCCTCTGTGTCACAATTGGATTCTATGAGTTCTAACTTCTGTTGCTAGGGCTGTTGTGTGTAACTTCTGTTGCTAGGGCTGTTGTGTGTAACTTCTGTTGCTTGGGCTGTTGTGTGTAACTTCTGTTGCTAGGGCTGTTGTGTGTAACTTCCGTTGCTAGGGCTGTTGTGTATAACTTCTGTTGCTAGGGCTGTTATGTATAACTTCTGTTGCTAGGGCTGTTGTGTATAACTTCTGTTGCTAGGGCTGTATTGTGTAACTTCTGTTGCTAGGGCTGTTGTGTATAACTTCTGTTGCTAGGGCTGTTGTGTGTAACTTCTGTTGCTAGGGCTGTTGTGTGTAACTTCTGTTGCTAGGGCTGTTGTGTATAACTTCTGTTGCTAGGGCTGTTGTGTGTAACTTCTGTTGCTTGGGCTGTTGTGTGTAACTTCTGTTGCTAGGGCTGTTGTGTATAACTTCTGTTGCTAGGGCTGTTGTGTGTAACTTCTGTTGCTTGGGCTGTTGTGTGTAACTTCTGTTGCTAGGGCTGTTGTGTATAACTTCTGTTGCTAGGGCTGTTGTGTGTAACTTCTGTTGCTAGGGCTGTTGTGTATAACTTCTGTTGCTAGGGCTGTTGTGTGTAACTTCTGTTGCTTGGGCTGTTGTGTGTAACTTCTGTTGCTAGGGCTGTTGTGTATAACTTCTGTTGCTAGGGCTGTTGTGTATAACTTCTGTTGCTTGGGCTGTTGTGTGTAACTTCTGTTGCTAGGGCTGTTGTGTATAACTTCTGTTGCTAGGGCTGTTGTGTGTAACTTCTGTTGCTTGGGCTGTTGTGTGTAACTTCTGTTGCTTGGGCTGTTGTGTATAACTTCTGTTGCTAGGGCTGTTGTGTATAACTTCTGTTGCTTGGGCTGTTGTGTGTAACTTCTGTTGCTAGGGCTGTTGTGTATAACTTCTGTTGCTAGGGCTGTTGTGTATAACTTCTGTTGCTAGGGCTGTTGTGTGTAACTTCTGTTGCTTGGGCTGTTGTGTGTAGGCTCAATCAATATGATGAATTATTTAGATGTAGATATAAGGACAGTGAAGAGAGAAGTTCTGCTGTATTTTAGGGTGAGTGCAGTGAGTTACTGTAACGGCGTTCTTCGTTTGTCGAAAGAGAGTCGGACCGAAATGCAGCGTGTTGGTTACTCATGTTTTTAATGGAACAAATGACGATACACGAAATAACTTATAAATACAAAAAACAACAAACGGAACGTGAAAAAACCTATACAGCCTGTCTGGTGAACACTAACACAGAGACAGGAACAATCACCCACGAAATACAAAGTGAAACGCAGGCTACCTAAATACGGTTCCCAATCAGAGACAACGAGAATCACCTGACTCTGATTGAGAACCGCCTCAGGCAGCCAAACCTATGCAACACACACCCCTAATCAGCCACAATCCCAATAACTAAAAAACCCCACTAAGAAATACAACAAACATAAACCCATGTCACACCCTGGCCTGACCAACTAATTAACTAAAACACAAAATACTAAGACCAAGGCGTGACAGTTACTGTTATTTTTCACTGTCTTTTTACTGTTGTTTAATTTCTTTACTTACCTATTGTTCACCTAATACCTTTTTTTGCAATATTGGTTAGAGTCTGTAGGTAAGCATTTCACTGTAAGGTCTACCTACGCCTGTTGTATTCGGCGCACGTGACAAATAAACTTTGATTTGATTTGATTAGCTCTCATCCAGGACTGGTTATTGTTAATTTGACCTTTTCCCGCAGGTCGTGGTCAGTTCAGTAGTCTCTCATTGAAGTTAGCGGTGAGTTAATTTATTGATCTTTCTGTGGACTCTAATTGTCGGTTGATTAGACATCTCTTGTGAACAAGAAGAAAATTCATTGTTTCACTGTCACAATATAACGGAGAACATCAAGGATCCGTACTGCCTTTATTATGCCTCTGCCGTGACAGAGACTCGTCTCGCACAGAGAGATGTCTATGTTGTGCCTGGCATGGTAAAGTATATCTCAGCTCGCTGGTCACCATAGCATCTCCCACCTGTAGCACACGCTCCAGCAGGTATATCTTTCTAGTCACCCCCAAAACCAATTCTTTCTTTGGCCGCCTCTCCTTCCAGTTCTCTGCTGCCAATGACTGGAACGAACTACAAAAATCACTGAAACTGGAAACACTTATCTCCCTCACTAGCTTTAAGCACCAACTGTCAGAGCAGCTTACAGATTACTGCACCTGTACATAGCCCACCTATATTTTAGCCCAAACAACTACCTCTTTCCCTACTGTATTTAATTAATTTATTTATTTTGCTCCTTTGCACCCCATTATTTTTATTTCTACTTTGCACATTCTTCCATTGCAAATCTACCATTCCAGTGTTTTACTTGCTATATTGTATTTACTTTGCCACCATGGCCTTTTTTTGCCTTTACCTCCCTTATCTCACCTCATTTGCTCACATTGTATATAGACTTGTTTATACTGTATTATTGACTGTATGTTTGTTTTACTCCATGTGTAACTCTGTGTCGTTGTATGTGTCGAACTGCTTTGCTTTTTCTTGGCCAGGTCGCATTTGTAAATGAGAACTTGTTCTCAACTTGCCTACCTGGTTAAATAAAGGTGAAATAAATAAAATGGTGGAAATAGCCCTTTCTGAGGTCAGACTACAGTAATACTGGATGGATATGAAACCACTGGGTCCTCTGTGGTGTGCATATTGGCAAGGACGTTCCATGTCTGCTCATTGCGGTACTCACCATCTCTCTCCTATTGTGATAGTTCCTACATTGTGCTGCTGTGATGTTACTTTGCTTTTACATACGGGTTTATTATGGGGGTCAACAAACAATGGATGATTTGTTTTATAGAAACAACAAAGGCCCTGAGGATAGACTCTAGCCCAGATCCCAGATCTATTTGTGCAGTCTTGCCAACTCCTATGGTCATCGTCACATTATACGAGTTTGCTATAGAGCACAAATAGATCTGGGATCCAGGCTAGAATAAACACAGGCCTGTCCTTTGGGGAAAGAAAATTATATGATCATTTGACATCATTTCTGGTTCGTCGAATGAAAGCATTGAACGATGCATGTCTTGTGCTACTGTATAGTTGACCTTTGTGTAGCCAGCAGTCACATTGATAAAGCATGATGAAGCCTTGGACGCTGGTGAGGAAAGTGTATGGAATACGTCCCAAATGGCACCCTATTCCCTATATAGTGCACTACTTTAGAGCAGAACACTATGGAACCCTATTCCCTATATAGTGCACTACTTTAGACCAGAGCCCTATGGCACCCTATTCCCTATATAGTGCACTACTTTAGACCAGAGCCCTATGGCACCCTATTCCCTACATATAGTGCACTACTTTAGACCAGAGCCCTATGGCACCCTATTCCCTATATAGTGCACTACTTTAGACCAGAACCCTATGGCACCCTATTCCCTATATAGTGCACTACTTTAGACCAGAGCCCTATGGCACCCTATTCCCTATATAGTGCATTACTTTAGACAAGGGCCCTATGGCACCCTATTCCCTATATAGTGCACTACTTTAGACCAGAGCCCTATGGCACCCTATTCCATATATTGTGCACGACTTTAGACCAGAGCCCTATGGCACCCTATTCCATATATAGTGCATTACTTTAGTCAAGGGCCCTATGGCACCCTATTCCCTATATATAGTGCACTACTTTAGAGCAGAACACTATGGCACCCTATTCCCTATATAGTGCACTACTTTAGACCAGAGCCCTATGGCACCCTATTCCCTATATAGTGCACTACTTTAGACCAGAGCCCTATGGCACCCTATTCCCTATATAGTGCACTACTTTAGACCAGAGCCCTATGGCACCCTATTCCCTATATAGTGCACTACTTTAGACCAGAGCCCTATGGCACCCTATTCCCTATATATAGTGCACTACTTTAGAGCAGAACACTATGGCACCCTATTCCCTATATAGTGCACTACTTTTGACCAGGGCCATGTGTAGGGAATAGGGGTGTCATTTGGGACACAGTCTAAGTAGGTCTATTTATGCTGACGAAGGGAAAACAGACAGTAAACCATTTTGTGCCCTTGAGGAGAACCAGAGAGTGACTGAGGTGGAATGTAATGACTCCATTTTGTGCCCTTGAGGAGAACCAGAGAGTGACTGAGGTGGAATGTAATGACTCCATTTTGTGCCCTTGAGGAGAACCAGAGAGTGACTGAGGTGGAATGTAATGACTCCATTTTGTGCCCTTGAGGAGAACCAGAGAGTGACTGAGGTGGAATGTAATGACTCCATTTTGTGCCCTTGAGGAGAACCAGAGAGTGACTGAGGTGGAATGTAATGACTCCATTTTGTGCCCTTGAGGAGAACCAGAGAGTGACTGAGGTGGAATGTAATGACTCCATTTTGTGTATGGATGCATACCTAACAGCAACACATTCCCTTTAGAGTGAACAGGGCCTATAAGGGCTCTGGTTATAAGTAGTGCACTATGTAGGGATAAGTGTACCAGTTGGAACGCAGTTCAGATGGAGTTAATCCACCTTATTGGTCTGGGAGCGAGTGGGCACATTTTGGCTGACGTTTAAACAGATTTAACCCATGGAGAGACACTAAGTGTTTTGGGTCTTAAAGAGATGGAAACGGATCATAACCACAACAAAGTCGTAACATATCGTACCAACAGGAGAGACAAAACAAAATGGATGACGTAATACACGATTGTGCACAATCGTGTATTACGTCATCCATTTTGGTCATCCGTGTTTTGGCTCGTTGAGCCAAATGATACCAAAGCTATTAGAATGCCTCTTTCAGTACAGTATGTGGTTTTTCTCTCCTCTCATCTCTGTCGTTGGCCCTCTGTCCACCTAATTCATTAACTTGTGAGTGGGGCCTACTGGAGGGAGGGGGGATTTACAGACCACTGCTGCGTACTCTATTCCCTATATAGTGCACTACTTTAGACCAGAGCCCTATGGCACCCTATTCCCTGTGTAGTGCACTACTTTAGAGCAGAGCCCTATGGCACCCTATTCCCTGTGTAGTGCACTACTTTAGACCAGAGCCCTATGGCACCCTATTCCCTGTGTAGTGCACTACTTTAGACCAGAGCCCTATGGCACCCTATTCCCTGTGTAGTGCACTACTTTAGACCAGAGCCCTATTGCACCCTATTCCATATGTAGTGCACTACTTTAGACCAGAGCCCTATGGCACCCTATTCCCTGTGTAGTGCACTACTTTAGACCAGAGCCCTATTGCACCCTATTCCATATGGCGTGCACTACTTTAGACCAGAGTCCTATGGCACCCTATTCCCTATATAGTGCACTACTTTAGACCAGAGCCCTATGGCACCCTATTCCCTATATATTGCACTACTTTAGACCAGAGCCCTATAGCACCCTATTCCCTATGTAGTGCACTACTTTAGACCAGAGCCCTATGGAACCCTATTCCCTATATAGTGCACTACTTTAGACCAGAGCCCTATGGCACCCTATTCCCTATGTAGTGCACTACTTTAGACCAGAGCCCTATGGCACCCTATTCCCTATGTAGTGCACTACTTTAGACCAGAGCCCTATGGAACCCTATTCCCTATATAGTGCACTACTTTAGACCAGAGCCCTATGGAACCCTATTCCCTATATAGTGCACTACTTTAGACCAGAGCCCTATGGCACCCTATTCCCTATGTAGTGCACTACTTTAGACCAGAGCCCTATGGCACCCTATTCCCTATGTAGTGCACTACTTTAGACCAGAGCCCTATGGCACCCTATTCCCTATGTAGTGCACTACTTTTAAAAGAAAGTGCACTGTAAAGGAGATAGGGTGCCATTTGAGACCTAGCACCGTTTTAATGCCAGGCCGTTTACTCACAACACAGACTGTTCATTACAATTTGGTGATGGCTCTTTCAACCAATCAGGTAGAATGTGTTAGGCTTCTAAAGTTTTGAGAATAAGGATTGGAATATGACACTTGTTCATTAGGAGTGTGATTGATATGATGATTCAGTGAGTGATGTTTTCACCCACACACTAATTAGAGATGCATTGGGGATGGTAATAGCCTGGTCCCAGATCTGTTTGTGCTGTCTTGCCAACTCCCGTGGTTATTGTCAAGCTGCATTGTGCTTGCATGTGCAAGTGACATCTTCGATTCAAGCATGGTAGTTCAGTGGTATATGTATGTCCATTTCCTAGCCGTCCCTGGTTGGTAGACGGCTCCATCTTCAGGACAAGACTGGTATGCACACTGTCTGCCTCTGCTCTAGAACACCTACTGTAGTGTAGATAGTTCATTCTAGAACACCTCTGTAGTGTAGATAGTTCATTCTAGAACACCTCTGTAGTGTAGATAGTTCATTCCAGAACACCTCTGTAGTGTAGATAGTTCATTCTAGAACACCTCTGTAGTGTAGATAGTTCATTCCAGAACACCTCTGTAGTGTAGATAGTTCATTCTAGAACACCTCTGTAGTGTAGATAGTTCACTCTAGAACACCTATGTAGTGTAGATAGTTCATTCTAGAACACCCGTGTAGTGTAGATAGCATTGTGTAGATAGTAATTAGACCATAGAGCTAGACTACAATATATGGCCAGTGGGGGGTGCCAACATTCTGTGCAAATGATATATTCAAGTAGCACTGTAGTTTTCCCCTATGTGACACTAGAACGTCACATGTATTATGATCCTCATCCATAATAGCTGTGTTTTGCCTGTGCTTGTTGGTTGAAGAATATGAACAGGACTGGCTTTATTAATGTGACTAAAATATTATTGTGTACAAGGTCTACAGCTCGAATGTAATCTGACACCATTTAAGCAGCAATAATTCAATAAGAAACTGAGAATGCATTATAAAATCATTTATTCATAATTTGACAAACTCATTTCCCACTGGGCAAAAGACTGGCTCAATCAATGTTGTTTCCACGTCATTTCAACAACAACAAAATCTAATGTGATGACCAGGGGTTGGAACTGGTTCAGGGAACAGAACTGAAAACCAGAAAAGGAAGACATTTTTCAAAGAACTGAATCAGAATCAAAGAACGAAAATGATCTATACTGGAACAGAACCCTTATTTTAAAAGCATGGGAACCAGTAACGTTGTTTTATTTTCCTGCCATTTTTTTCCAGTCCCACAAAAAAACACAACAAAACGCGAAACCATACCTTATGTCAATCAGAAACTTCTTCCAGTGTCGGCCTGTCAGCTGAAAATCTTCGCCAGTGTGTGTATGTAGGCTACCTGCCCCCTCCCCTCCGAAGCATCGTCTACTGTAGCCTACTGATGTTATAAGCGTGATTCAGAAGATGGTGAGAGAGATTTTTAATTAGAAGAGAATGGATTCACTTTTTCCAATAGTAGTTAGGGACATTATAGTTATCCCATTTCACATTGTATTTATTAAGTACAAACAGTTAAGACATGTTTTTAATTATGGTGCCGCTTTGCACACACACGCTTGTTAGCTAGCTAGCTTCTCTAGTCCAACTTTAAGACAACTCTGAAGTTCAAAGACATTCAAAGTTCTTTCATAGATGCCACTCTTCCGTGGGTATAATTCTGTGGGCCTAATTCAGATAATGCATGTCATCAAAAGATGCCCAGCGTGTCAAGACAAGCCTCCTCCTGCACCTTCTCTTGCTCTCTCCCCACCCCAAAATCAGTTGTATCTCACGCCCTACACTTGTCTTTCCATCACTCAGGTAAACAACTCACTGAGCTTTAGCTAGCTAGCTCCATGTAAACAACTCACTGAGCTATAGCACCCAGCTCCATGTAAACAACTCACTGAGCTATAGCTAGCTAGCTCCATGTAAACAACTCACTGAGCTATAGCTAGCTAGCTCCATGTAAACAACTCACTGAGCTATAGCACCCAGCTCCATGTAAACAACTCACTGAGCTATAGCTAGCTAGCTCCATGTAAACAACTCACTGAGCTATAGCTAGCTAGCTCCATGTAAACAACTCACTGAGCTATAGCTAGCTAGCTCCATGTAAATCAAATCAAATCAAATTTATTTGTCACATACACATGGTTAGTAGATGTTAATGCGAGTGTAGCGAAATGCTTGTGCTTCTAGTTCCGACAATGCAGTAATAACCAACAAGTAATCTAACTAGCAATTCCTAAACTACTGTCTTATACACAGTGTAAGGGGATAAAGAATATGTACATAAGGATATATGAATGAGTGATGGTACAGAGCAGCATAGGCAAGATACAGTAGATGGTATTGAGTACAGTAGATACATATGAGATGAGTATGTAAACAAAGTGGCATAGTTAAAGTGGCTAGTGATACATGTATTACATAAGGATGCAGTCGATGATATAGAGTACAGTATATACGTATGCATATCAAATCAAATCAAATCAAATTTTATTTGTCACATACACATGGTTAGCAGATGTTAATGCGAGTGTAGCGAAATGCTTGTGCTTCTAGTTCCGACAATGCAGTAATAACCAACAAGTAATCTAACTAACAATTCCTAATCTACTGTCTTATACACAGTGTAAGGGGATAAAGAATATGTACATAAGGATATATGAATGAGTGATGGTACAGAGCAGCATAGGCAAGATACAGTAGATGGTATCGAGTACAGTATATACATGTGAGATGTAAACAAAGTGGCATAGTTAAAGTGGCTAGTGATACATGTATTACATAAGGATGCAGTCGATGATATAGAGTACAGTATATACGTATGCATATGAGATGAATAATGTAGGGTAAGTAACATTATATAAGGTAGCATTGTTTAAAGTGGCTAGTGATATATTTACATCATTTCCCATCAATTCCCATTATTAAAGTGGCTGGAGTTGAGTCAGTGTCAGTGTGTAGGCAGCAGCCACTCAATGTTAGTGGTGGCTGTTTAACAGTCTGATGGCCTTGAGATAGAAGCTGTTTTTCAGTCTCTCGGTCCCAGCTTTGATGCCCCTGTACTGACCTCGCCTTCTGGATGATAGCGGGGTGAACAGGCAGTGGCTCAGGTGGTAGATGTCCTTGATGATCTTTATGGCCTTCCTGTAACATCGGGTGGTGTAGGTGTCCTGGAGGGCAGGTAGTTTGCCCCCGATGATGCGTTGTGCAGACCTCACTACCCTCTGGAGAGCCTTACGGTTGAGGGCGGAGCAGTTGCCGTACCAGGCGGTGATACAGCCCGCCAGGATGCTCTCGATTGTGCATCTGTAGAAGTTTGTGAGTGCTTTTGGTGACAAGCCGAATTTCTTCAGCCTCCTGAGGTTGAAGAGGCGCTGCTGCGCCTTCTTCACGATGCTGTCTGTGTGAGTGGACCAATTCAGTTTGTCTGTGATGTGTATGCCGAGGAACTTAAAACTTGCTACTCTCTCCACTACTGTTCCATCGATGTGGATAGGGGGTGTTCCCTCTGCTGTTTCCTGAAGTCCACAATCATCTCCTTAGTTTTGTTGACGTTGAGTGTGAGGTTATTTTCCTGACACCACACTCCGAGGGCCCTCACCTCCTCCCTGTAGGCCGTCTCGTCGTTGTTGGTAATCAAGCCTACCACTGTTGTGTCGTCCGCAAACTTGATGATTGAGTTGGAGGCGTGCGTGGCCACGCAGTCGTGGGTGAACAGGGAGTACAGGAGAGGGCTCAGAACGCACCCTTGTGGGGCCCCAGTGTTGAGGATCAGCGGGGAGGAGATGTTGTTACCTACCCTCACCACCTGGGGGCGGCCCGTCAGGAAGTCCAGTACCCAGTTGCACAGGGCGGGGTCGAGACCCAGGGTCTCGAGCTTGATGACGAGCTTGGAGGGTACTATGGTGTTGAATGCCGAGCTGTAGTCGATGAACAGCCTTCTCACATAGGTATTCCTCTTGTCCAGATGGGTTAGGGCAGTGTGCAGTGTGGTTGAGATTGCATCGTCTGTGGACCTATTTGAGCGGTAAGCAAATTGGAGTGGGTCTAGGGTGTCAGGTAGGGTGGAGGTGATATGGTCCTTGACTAGTCTCTCAAAGCACTTCATGATGACGGAAGTGAGTGCTACGGGGCGGTAGTCGTTTAGCTCAGTTACCTTAGCTTTCTTGGGAACAGGAACAATGGTGGCCCTCTTGAAGCATGTGGGAACAGCAGACTGGTATAGGGATTGATTGAATATGTCCGTAAACACACCAGCCAGCTGGTCTGCGCATGCTCTGAGGGCGCGGCTGGGGATGCCGTCTGGGCCTGCAGCCTTGCGAGGGTTAACACGTTTAAATGTTTTACTCACCTCGGCTGCAGTGAAGGAGAGATCGCATTTTTCCATTGCAGGCCGTGTCAGTGGCACTGTATTGTCCTCAAAGCGGGCAAAAAAGTTATTTAGTCTGCCTGGGAGCAAGACATCCTGGTCCGTGACTGGGCTGGATTTCTTCCTGTAGTCCGTGATTGACTGTAGACCCTGCCACATGCCTCTTGTGTCTGAGCCGTTGAATTGGGATTCTACTTTGTCTCTGTACTGACGCTTAGCTTGTTTGATAGCCTTACGGAGGGAATAGCTGCATTGTTTGTATTCAGTCATGTTACCAGACACCTTGCCCTGATTGAAAGCTGTGGTTCGCGCTTTCAGTTTCACGCGAATGCTGCCATCAATCCAAGGTTTCTGGTTAGGGAATGTTTTAATCGTTGCTATGGGAACGACATCTTCAACGCACGTTCTAATGAACTCGCACACTGAATCAGCGTATTCGTCAATGTTGTTATCTGACGCAATACGAAACATGTCCCAGTCCACGTGATGGAAGCAGTCTTGGAGTGTGGAGTCAGCTTGGTCGGACCAGCGTTGGACAGACCTCAGTGTGGGAGCTTCTTTTTTTAGCTTTTGTCTGTAGGCAGGTATCAGCAAAATGGAGTCGTGGTCAGCTTTTCCGAAAGGTGGGCGGGGCAGGGCCTTATATGCGTCGCGGAAGTTAGAGTAACAGTGATCCAAGGTTTTTCCGCCCCTGGTTGCGCAATCGATATGCTGATAAAATTTAGGGAGTCTTGTTTTCAGATTAGCCTTGTTAAAATCCCCAGCAACAATGGATGCAGCCTCCGGATAAATGGTTTCCAGTTTGCAAAGAGTTAAATAAAGTTCGTTCAGAGCCATCGATGTGTCTGCTTGGGGGGGATATATACGGCTGTGATTATAATCGAAGAGAATTCTCTTGGTAGATAATGCGGTCTACATTTGATTGTGAGGAATTCTAAATCAGGTGAACAGAAGGATTTGAGTTCCTGTATGTTTCTTTCATCGCACCATGCCTCGTTAGCCATAAGGCATACACCCCCACCCCTCTTCTTACCAGAAAGGTGTTTGTTTCTGTCGGCGTGATGCGTGGAGAAACCCGTTGGCTGCACCGCTTCGGATAGCGTCTCTCCAGTGAGCCATGTTTCCGTGAAGCACAGAACGTTACAGTCTCTGATGTTCCTCTGGAATGCTAGTTGTAAACAACTCACTGAGTTATAGCACCCAGCTCCATGTAAACAACTCACTGAGCTATAGCTAGCTAGCTCCATGTAAACAACTCACTGAGCTATAGCTAGCTAGCTCCATGTAAACAACTCACTGAGCTATAGCTAGCTAGCTCCATGTAAACAACTCACTGAGCTATAGCACCCAGCTCCATGTAACAACTAACTGAGCTATAGCTAGCTAGCTCCATGTAAACAACTAACTGAGTTATAGCTAGCTAGCTCCATGTAAACAACTCACTGAGCTATAGCTAGCTAGCTCCATGTAAACAACTCACTGAGCTATAGCTAGCTAGCTCTATGTAACAACTAACTGAGTTATAGCTAGCTAGCTCTATGTAAACAACTCACTGAGCTATAGCTAGCTAGCTCCATGTAAACAACTCACTGAGCTATAGCTAGCTAGCTCCATGTAAACAACTCACTGAGCTATAGATAGCTAGCTCTATGTAACAACTCACTGAGTTATAGCTAGCTAGCTCTATGTAAACAACTTACTGAGCTATAGCACCCAGCTCCATGTAAACAACTCACTGAGCTATAGCACCCAGCTCCATGTAACAACTAACTGAGTTATAGCACCCAGGTCCATGTAACAACTAACTGAGCTATAGCTAGCTAGCTCTATGTAACAACTAACTGAGTTATAGCTAGCTAGCTCCATGTAAACAACTCACTGAGTTATAGCACCCAGCTCCATGTAAACAACTCACTGAGCTATAGCTAGCTAGCTCCATGTAAACGACTCACTGAGCTATAGCACCCAGCTCCATGTAACAACTAACTGAGCTATAGCTAGCTAGCTCCATGTAAACAACTCACTGAGCTATAGCACCCAGCTCCATGTAACAACTAACTGAGCTATAGCACCCAGGTCCATGTAACAACTAACTGAGCTATAGCTAGCTAGCTCCATGTAACAACTCACTGAGCTATAGCACCCAGCTCCATGTAACAACTAACTGAGCTATAGCTAGCTAGCTCCATGTAAACAACTCACTGAGCTATAGCTAGCTAGCTCCATGTAAACAACTCACTGAGCTATAGCACCCAGCTCCATGTAACAACTAACTGAGCTATAGCTAGCTAGCTCCATGTAAACAACTCACTGAGCTATAGCACCCAGCTCCATGTAACAACTAACTGAGCTATAGCACCCAGGTCCATGTAACAACTAACTGAGCTATAGCTAGCTAGCTCCATGTAAACAACTCACTGAGCTATAGTTAGCTAGCTCCATGTAACAACTCACTGAGCTATAGCTAGCTAGATCCATGTAAACAACTCACTGAGCTATAGCTAGCTAGCTCCATGTAACAACTCACTGAGCTAATGAACTCTACAATGTAGAAAATAGTAAAATAAAGAAAAACCCTGGAAAGAGTAGGTGTGTCCAAACTTTTGACTGGTGCTGTATATACTTAAGCAATAAGGCCCAAGGGGATGTTGTATATGGACAATATACCACGGCTAAGGGCTGTTCTTACGCAAGACGCAAAGCGGAGAGCCTGGGTACAACCCTTAGCCGTGGTATTGGGGACACTACCCTGTGTAGGGTGCAGTCTTTCGGATGTGACGTTAAATGGGTGTCCTGACTCTCTGAGTTTATTAAAGATCCCATGGCACTTATCGTAAGAGTAGGGGTGTTAACCCTGGTGTCCTGGCTAAATTCCCAATCTGGCCCTCAAACCATCATGGTCACCTAATAATCCCCAGTTTACAATTGGCTCATTCATCCCCCTCCTCTCCCCTGTAACTATTCCCCAGGTCGTTGCTGCAAATGAGAATGTGTTCTCAGTCAATTTACCTGGTACAATAACGGATACATTTTTTTATTATTATTAAAAAAACACAGGTGGGAACAGGCTACCTAAGTATGGTTCTCAATCAGGGACAATAATTGACAGCAACTCACGCCCTGACCAAACCAAAATAGAGACATAAAAAGGAACTACGTTCAGGAGGTGACACAGAGCTCTCATACTGTATGCTGAAGGATAGGAGAGAGCTGAGCAAGTTTCAAGCAAGTTTCAAGTTGAGTCAGTGTGTAAAGATGACGGTGCTTCCCGTCTGTTAAGATGAGATGACTACTCGGTGAAACATCCTCCCAGAGCAAGATGGTTGGTCGTCTCATCTGATGGAAAGCACCATCATATTTGAGCCTCGTTGTCACGTTCTGACCATCGTTCGTGTGTGTTTTCCTTGTTTTAGTGTTGGTCAGGACGTGAGCTGGGTGGGCATTCTATGTTGTGTGTCTGGTTTGTCCATTTCTATGTTAGGCCTGATGTGGTTCTCAATCAGAGGCAGGTGTTAGTTATTGTCTCTGATTGGGAACCATATTTAGGTAGCCTGTTTTGTGTTGGGTTTTGTGGGTGATTGTTCCTGTCTTTGTGGCACCAGATAGGACTGGTTTGGTTTTTTTTCACGTTTATTGTTTTGTAGATTGTAGTACTTTCATCTTTATTAAAGATGCACAAAACTAACCACGCTGCATTTTGGTCCGCCTCTCTTTCCCCACAAGAAAACCATTACACTCGTTTACAGCTTGCGCTAACGTGAGTTTCATGATCCACTATCTGATCAAGGTTTGTAGTGTCGACAGTACACATTGTATTAAAATGTCTCTTCTCTGTCCACTCCGCCGTGAACAGATTTGAATGGTGCCTCCATGTATGCAAATTATTTGACAGACATTCATTCTAAATAATATAAATATATTTATTTTAAGACAATTAATGATGTCATAAGTCAATGGTGCAACCTGTCAATTATTTTAGAAGCTGGAATAATGATGATTTAAATGGTTAAACAAATCCAGATCTGTAGCCTAGTGGTGAGAGTGTTGGACTAGTAACCGGAAGGTTGCGAGTTCAAACCCCCGAGCTGACAAGGTACAAATCTGTCGTTCTGCCCCTGAACAGGCAGTTAACACACTGTTCCGAGGCTGTCATTGAAAATAAGTATTTGTTCTTAACTTACTTGCCTGGTTAAATAAAGGTAAAATTTAAAAACTTGATTGATATCCAGGCACAATGTGTTTCTGACGTGGTCAGGAAGATCTGATCACAATGTGTCTTTCAAATCATCTACACCTGTCTATACTGAACAAAAATATAAAAGCAACATGCAACAATTTCAAAGATTTTACTGAGTTATAGTTCATATAAGGATACAAATCAATTGAAAGAAATAAATGAATGGTTTGCTTCGGGACAAACCGGATCACTCAGAGTTCCAATGCAGCAGTTGTTTGCTTGCCAAAGATTATGGGCTTGAAATGGCAGGTCCCGTTGCTGCAGAGCTATTTTCAGCTCCCTCCAGAGATATTCAATTGGGTTCAAGTCTGGGCTTTGGCTGGGCAACTCAAGGATATTCAGAGACTTGTCCCGAAGCCACTCCTGTGTTGCCTTGGCTGTGTGCTTAGGGTTGTTGTCTTGTTGGAAGGTGAACATTCACCTCAGTCTGAGGTCCTGAGCGCTCTGGAGCAGGTTTTCATCAAGAACCTCTCTGTACTTTGCTCTGTTCATTGTTGCATCGATCCTGACTAGTCTCCCAGTCTCTGCCGCTGAAAAACATCCCCACAGAATGATACTGCCACCACCATGCTTCACCGTAGGGATGGTGCCAGGTTTCCTCCAGATGTGACACTTGGCATGCAGGCCAAAGAGTTCAATCTTGGTTTCATTATACCAGAGAATCTTGTTTCTCATGGTCTTAGGGTCCTTGAGGTGCATTTTGGCTCCAAATGGGCTGTTATGTGCCTTTTACTGAGGAGTGGCTTCCGTCTGGCCACTCTACCATAAAGGCCTGATTGGTGGAGTGGTGCAGAGATGTTTGCCCTTCTGGAAGGTTCTCCTATCTCCACAGAGGAACTCTCGAGCTCTGTCAGAGTGACCATTGGGTTCTTGGTCACCTCCCTGACCAAGGTCTTTCTCCCCCGATTGCTCAGTTTGGCCGGGCGGCCAGTTCTAGGAAGAGTCTTGGTGGTTCCAAACTTCTTCCATTTAAGATTGATGGAGGCCACTGTGTTCTTGGGGACCATCAATGCTGCAGGCGTGTTTTGATACCCTTCCCCAGACCTGTGCCTCAACACAATCCTGTCTCGGAGCGCAATGAACATTTCCTTCGACCTCATGGCTTGGTTTTTGCTCTGACATGCACTGTCAACTGTGGTACTTTTATATAGACAGGTGTGTTCCTTTCCAAATCATGTCCAATCAATTGAATTTACCACAGGTGGACTCCAATCATGTTGTAGAAACATCTCAAGGATGATCAATGGAAACAAGATGCACCTGAGCTCAATTTTGAGTCTCATAGCAAAAGGCCTGAATACTTATGTAGATAAAGTATTTCTGTTTTTATTTTTAATACATTTGCAAACATTTCTAAAAACATGTTTTCACTTTGTCGTTATGGGGTATTGTGTGTAGATTGCTGATATTTTTTAAATATTTTTGATCCATTTTAAATAAGGCTGTAACGTAACAAAATGTGGAAAAAGTCAAGGGGTCTGAATACTTTCCTAATGTACTGTAGAGCCATGACCACATGGAACTCTATTCCACAGTACTACATAGAGACATGACTACATGGAACTCTATTCCACAGTACTACATAGAGACATGACTACATGGAACTCTATTCCACAGTACTACATAGAGCCATGACTACATGGAACTCTATTCCACAGTACTACATAGAGCCATGACTACATGGAACTCTATTCCACAGTACTACATAGAGCCATGACTACATGGAACTCTATTCCACAGTACTACATAGAGCCATGACTACATGGAACTCTATTCCACAGTACCACATAGAGCCATGACTACATGGAACTCTATTCCACAGTACTACATAGAGCCATGACTACATGGAACTCTATTCCACAGTACTACATAGAGCCATGACTACATGGAACTCTATTCCACAGTACTACATAGAGCCATGACTACATGGAACTCTATTCCACAACAAGTAACTGATGCAAGCAGTAAAATTTAGATTTAAAAAACAGATAAAAATACACCTTATAGAACAGTGGGGACTGTGAAGCAGCACAAACATAGACACAGACACATGCATATACACACACACAATAACATACGCTCTATACACACACACACACACATGATAACATACGCACTGTACACCCGTACACATGGATTTTGTATTGTAGGTATGTTGCAGTGATGGAGTAGGGGCCTGAGGGCACACAGTGTGTTGTGAAATCTATGAATGCATTGTAATGTTTTTTAAATTATATAATTTCCTTCATTTTGCTGGACCCCAGGAAGAGTAGCTGCTGCCTTGGCAGGAACTAATGGGGATCCATAATAAACCCCAGGAAGAGTAGCTGCTGCCTTGACAGGAACTAATGGGGATCCATAATAAACCCCAGGAAGAGTAGCTGCTGCCTTGGCAGGAACTAATGGGGATCCATAATAAACCCCAGGAAGAGTAGCTGCTGCCTTGACAGGAACTAATGGGGATCCATAATAAACCCCAGGAAGAGTAGCTGCTGCCTTGACAGGAACTAATGGGGATCCATAATAAACCCCAGGAAGAGTAGCTGCTGCCTTGACAGGAACTAATGGGGATCCATAATAAACCCCAGGAAGAGTAGCTGCTGCCTTGGCAGGAACTAATGGGGATCCATAATAAACCCCAGGAAGAGGAGCTGCTGCCTTGACAGGAACTAATGGGGATCCATAATAAACCCCAGGAAGAGTAGCTGCTGCCTTGGCAGGAACTAATGGGGATCCATAATAAACCCCAGGAAGAGGAGCTGCTGCCTTGACAGGAACTAATGGGGAGCCATAACAAATACCAACGTCAAATGTGTCAACAATATTATCTCAACACTTAGTCAATAAAGTAGTCTAAATAAATTAACTAGTCTGTTTAGATTATGTACAAATGTTAACAAGAACAAGATGTGCTTGGACAATAATCCCTTGGGTATAATGATCGTGACCCATTCCAAATTAATCCTCAGTTTAAAGCTAGAATCCTTCGTCACTCCATCCATTTTGAACTTGTAAATTAACAACATCTACCCATTTGATTGTTGAAGAATATAACTTATAAATGCTTTGTGAGCTTAGTTCAACTGTCACACTCCATGAGAACCCCAAAATATAAGATTATTTTACTCCAATGTCTGTAAACAATGTAAACGTAAAAACAAATACTGTATAGCCTGGAAACGTGGTTCAGACTATAATGTTGATATCATGGATGGTCAGTCCTTGTATCCATAGCGCTGTCTGTGAATTTGAGAGTAGTTCCATTTCTCCAGCCCTTAGCTTTTTAGTGAAAACAAGGGCGGGGAGGTCACTTTGTTATTTTGTTTCAATTATGGATTCTAGCTTTAAGCTAAATTTAAGAATAGTATGTACACCGTAATGAATTTATAACAATAATAAAGAACTAGACAGAGAGAGAGAGAGACAGAGAGAGAGACAGAGAGACACAGAGAGAGAGACACAGAGAGAGAGAGAGAGAGAGAGAGAGAGACACAGAGAGAGAGACACAAAGACACAGAGAGAGAGAGAGAGAGAGAGAGAGAGAGCAGTTAAAGTAGAAAGTCCAGACCATGACATTTCAATCTATAGAACTCTCACACCTCACAACCAAAACTGAAAATGCCAATATTTGTATACAATGAGCCACAATTGGGGCAGTGTGCCATTGCCATTTCATGTGTGAAATATTTGGTAAAAGCTGAATTAGCAATAGTCAACCAGAGATACTTTTGAAAAACTAGATTACTTCTTGGATTACTTTTCAGAAAGGATGTTACCAAAAACATAAATTCAGAATTGAACAAAGGCGCAAATTGAAGTCAACTCCACCTGAGTGAGCCTGAACACCAATCAGAGACCACTATGATGACACACCAAGTGATGACCACCAATCAGAGACCACTATGATGACACACCAAATGATGACCCCCAATCAGAGACCACTTTGATGACACACCAAATACATTTGATGGATCCTTTTTTGTCTTCTCATGCCTCTTAAGGGGAAAGTAATCCAAAAGTAATCAGATTACATTACTTCGTTTGGGTAATTCAAAAGTTATGCTACTGATTGCAGTTTTGGACAGGTAACTAGTAACGGATTACAATTAGAAAGTAATCTACCCAATCCTGACTGAGCAGCGGGGAGCAGTTGTCCCCGGGGGCGTTGGTTTCACTGAAGTTTCAAAACCTCCTTTCAGTCGCAGTTAGTGACAGAGAGAGAGAGAGACAGAGAGACAGAGAGAGAGAGAGAGAGAGACAGAGAGAGAGAGACAGAGAGAGAGAGAGAGAGACAGAGAGAGAGAGACAGAGAGACAGAGAGATCGAGGTGTTTTGTGTCAAGAGGATTTCCATTGAAATGGAGTGCTTCAGTTTTTTCGTTCAGTTGATGTTGGTAAGCGTTGCCTCTGCCGGGATAGATGGAATACATTGGACATATACAGGTACGTAGTTATTCATTTATGACCTATTCCCTTTCAGTAATCTGTAGGTTTCTTTGGGGGACTCCAAATCCCCAGGAAGAACACAAAGTCTTCAACTCATTAAAACAAATGTTCTTAATTTCAATTCATTATTAATGTATTAAAGATAATGAACTCTACTTTAACTCTGAAGAATGATGAAGAGAAAGCGTACTTTAACTCTGAAGAATGATGAAGAGTTGGAGAATATAATAACAGTGGCCGAAGGTTTTTGCAATGTGTTATTGCTGTTTAAATCAGTCGTCATGATGACAAACAGGAACCAAACATGATGATCAGGCACTGTACGTGATTATAGCTATGGAAGATGGGTAGGTCATTAACGTAGTGTGTGTAACGCCTGTGCCCTTCAACCTGTCATTTGGTTCATGATGCAGAGTACACTGTCCTACCTCTCCCAAAAACCACCGGTCAGACATGTGTTGTTGTTGTTGTGCTTTTGTGATAACACCAAGGTGTTGTGAAGGTATGCCTACAGAGAGAACAGTAGGACTTTATACAATATCAGTCAGTCCCCCCCCCTTTCGTCCCCAACTGTCTGCTTGGATTATAGTTGGACGCGTGGGCAGCCAATGAAAATATTGTGGCCAAGTTTACATTGTTGCATTCTTTATCATCATTCGTTGTTCTAATCCACCCGCGCCATTCCGTTTGTCCCTACGTCAGAAGGGGCCCTGGACCAAGTGCACTGGGCGGAGAACTATCCTGCGTGTGGTGGCCGGAAACAGTCCCCCATTGACATCCAGAGGCAGAACGTGCGACACAACCCTCACATGATACAGCTGGAGCTCACCGGATATGATGCTCAGAAGGGTAACTTTCTCATGAAAAACAACGGACACTCAGGTAAAAAAAAAAAAGGAGTGGGATGATGTCTGACATTTAAAAAAAAAAGTAGTGGGATGATGTCTGAAATTAAAAAAAAAAAAAAGACAAAGTAGTGGGATGATGTCTGAATTTTTTTTTTTTAAAGTAGTGGGATGATGTCTGAAATTTAAAAAAAAAAAAAAAAAATAGTGGGATGATGTCTGAAATTTAAAAAAAAACGTAGTGGGATGATGTCTGAAATTTAAAAAAAAAAGAAAAAGTAGTGGGATGATGTCTGAAATTTAAAAAAAAGAAAAAGTAGTGGGATGATGTCTGAAATTTAAAAAAAAAAGTAGTGAGATGATGTCTGAAATTAAAAAAAAAAAAAAAAAGTAGTGGGATGATGTCTGAAATTTAAAAAAAAAAAAGTAGTGGGATGATGTCTGAAATTTAAAAAAAAAAAAAAAAAAGTAGTGGGATGATGTCTGAAATTTAAAAAAAAAAGTAGTGGGATGATGTCTGAAATTTTAAAAAAAGTAGTGGGATGATGTCTGATATAAAAAAAAAGTAGTGGGATGATGTCTGATATAAAAAAAAAGTAGTGGGATGATGTCTGATATTTAAAAAAAAAAGTAGTGGGATGATGTCTGAAATTTAAAAAAAAAAGAAAAAGTAGTGGGATGATAATATAATATAATAATAATAATAATGTCTGACATTTTAAAAAAAAAGTAGTGGGATGATGTCTGAAATTTTAAAAAAAAAGTAGTGGGATGATGTCTGAAATTTAAAAAAAAAAGTAGTGGGATGATGTCTGATATAAAAAAAAAGTAGTGGGATGATGTCTGATATTTAAAAAAAAAGTAGTGGGATGATGTCTGAAATTTAAAAAAAAAAAAAAAAAAGTAGTGGGATGATGTCTGACATTTAAAAAAAAAAGTAGTGGGATGATGTCTGAAAAAAAAAAAAAAAAAAAAAAAAAAGTAGTGGGATGATGTCTGAAATTTAAAAAAAAAGTAGTGGGATGATGTCTGAAATGTAAAACAAAAAAAGAAAAAGTAGTGGGATGATGTCTGAAATTTAAAAAAAAAAAGTAGTGGGATGATGTCTGACATTTAAAAAAAAAAGAAAAAGTAGTGGGATGATGTCTGAAATTTAAAAAAAAAGTAGTGGGATGATGTCTGAAATTTAAAAAAAAAAATAGTGGGATGATGTCTGATATAAAAAAAAAAGTAGTGGGATGATGTCTGATATTTAAAAAAAAAGTAGTGGGATGATGTCTGAAATTTAAAAAAAAAAAGAAAAAGTAGTGGGATGATGTCTGACATTTAAAAAAAAAAGTAGTGGGATGATGTCTGAAATTTAAAAAAAAAAAAGTAGTGGGATGATGTCTGAAAAAAAAAAAAAAAAAAAAAAAAAAGTAGTGGGATGATGTCTGAAATTTAAAAAAAAAAGTAGTGGGATGATGTCTGAAATGTAAAACAAAAAAAGAAAAAGTAGTGGGATGATGTCTGACATTTAAAAAAAAAAAAGTAGTGGGATGATGTCTGACATTTAAAAAAAAAAAGAAAAAGTAGTGGGATGATGTCTGACATTTAAAAAAAAAAAAAAAAGTAGTGGGATGATGTCTGAATTTTTGTATTTATTTTTAATCATATTCCCAGTTTTAGTCTATACTGTTTTATTATATTGAATGAACAGTCTATACGTTTTGAAAACAACTATGGCAACAATAACATCTTTGAAAATAAAAGAGAGCCGCACACTCTAGGAGCTCAGATGCAAAAATGTAATACCAACGTTTCGACAGCCAAGTTGTCTTCATCAGGATATAACAATAATATCTTTAACAAATGTATCTAACTTAAGTTAGGATTGCTTCCTTTAACAACGAGACTACTCAAAATGTGATCCTGTGTGACTCAGCGGGTAGAGCAAGGCACTTGCAAAAAGGCAAGAAATGTGTGTTTGATTCCAGCTGAGGCCACCCACGGGTATGCACGCATGACTTGCTTTGGATAAAAAGCGTCTGCTGAATGGCTTATGTCATAATTTTTTTTTTTTAAACGTCTTCTTGTGTTGTGGCCAGTTGAAATCATCCTCCCTCCCAGCATGGTGATCACCAAGGGTCTCCCCGGGCACTACACGGCCGTCCAGATGCACCTCCACTGGGGCGGCTGGGACTTGGAGGAGAGCGGGGCAGAGCACACCCTGGACGGCATCAGATACATGGCAGAGGTGGGCTAGTGCTAGAGATACACCCCCCCCCAAAAAAGATTAATGTACTGTTTCTAAAGGGTGTAAAACAACAAATAGAGGTGGGCTAGTGCTAGAGATACACCCCCCCCCCCCCCCAAAAGACTAATGTACTGTTTCTAGAGGGTGTAAAACAACCAATAGAGGTGGGCTTGACTTGACCATAGTGGGCCTCAACAGCAGTGTTTGTGCCATCATGACACTCTTTGCTACTCCTTGTCATGCCAACATCACAAGGAGTTGACCTGATAGCACTAACAGATCTGGGACCAGTAATACTGACCGCTACCTCAACAGTGCATCTCAGTAGTACTGATCTGGGACCAGGCTACAGCTACCTCAACAGTGCATCTCAGTAGTACTGATCTGGGACCAGGCTACAGCTACCCCAACAATGCATCTCTGTAGTACTGATCTGGGACCAGGCTACAGCTACCTCAACAGTGCATCTCTGTAGTACTGATCTGGGACCAGGCTACAGCTACCTCAACAGTGCATCTCTGTAGTACTGATCTGGGACCAGGCTACAGCTACCTCAACAGTGCATCTCAGTAGTACTGATCTGGGACCAGGCTACAGCTACCTCAACAGTGCATCTCAGTAGTACTGATCTGGGACCAGGCTACATGTCACGCCCTGACGTAAGAGATCCTTATTATTCTCTACGTTTGGTTAGGTCAGGGTGTGACTCGGGTGGGAAAGTCTATGTTTTCTATTTCTTTTTTTTTGGCCGAGTGTGGTTCCCAATCAGAGGCAGCTGTCTATCGTTGTCTCTGATTGAGGATCATATATAAGTTGTCACATTCTCTTGTTTTCTGTTTAGTGTCTGTGCCTGACAGAACTGTTTGCGGTCGTATTTTGTCTTTGTCTTTGTTGTTTTGTTTTGGTGTCATCAAGAAAAAGACGTACGCCTACCACGCTGTGCCTTGGTCCACTCTTTATTCTACAAACGAGAGCCGTTAGACTACAGCTACCTCAACAGTGCTCTACTATTCAAGGACTCATTTATTTGGTTTTGATGTTCCTGGAGGATCCTAGGGCCTGTACAGAAGTTATCCTCTTGGTTCCTGGAGGATCCTAGGGCCTGTACTAAAGTTATCATCTTGGTTCCTAGAGGACCATGGGGACTGTACTAAAGTTATCCTCTTGGTTCATAGAGGACCATGGGGACTGTACTAAAGTTATCATCTTGGTTCATAGAGGACCATGGGGACTGTACTAAAGTTATCCTCTTGGTTGCTAGAGGGACATGGGGCGTGTACTAAAGTTATCCCCTTGGTTCCTAGGGGGACATGGGGCCTGTACTAAAGTTATCCTCTTGGTTCCTAGAGGGACATGGGGCCTGTACTAAAGTTATCCTCTTGGTTCCTAGAGGGACATGGGGCCTGTACTAAAGTTATCCTCTTGGTTGCTAGAGGGACATGGGGCCTGTACTAAAGTTATCCTCTTGGTTGCTAGAGGGACATGGGGCCTGTACTAAAGTTATCCTCTTGGTTCCTAGAGGACCATGGGGACTGTACTAAAGTTATCCCCTTGGTTCCTAGAGGGACATAGGGCCTGTACTAAAGTTATCCCCTTGGTTCCTAGAGGGACATGGGGCGTGTACTAAAGTTATCCCCTTGGTTCCTAGAGGGACATGGGGCCTGTACTAAAGTTATCCTCTTGGTTCCTAGAGGGACATGGGGCGTGTACTAAAGTTATGCTCTTGGTTCCTAGAGGGACATGGCAAAATTATCATTATTTGGCTAATGAAGTGGGCCTCTGTCTGGGCAGATTTCTCGTCCCAGTAATTCCACGTGAACAATGTATTTGTTTTCTTTGTCCTCTTGTGTTTGCAGCTCCACGTTGTCCATTATAACTCTGATAAGTACAAGAGCTTTCAAGAGGCCAGCGACAAGCCGGACGGACTGGCAGTTCTAGCCTTCTTCTTCGAGGTGAGATCTGGAGATCTGAGATCTGGTTCTCCATCTTCTTATTTTACTTCTTCTTCTTCTTATTATTATTTAGGTCCCGCTTTAAATGGCGTTCAGCTAATAATGCCTTCAAAAGCCTTCATAAAGCCTTCATAATGCCTTCATAAAGCCTTCATAATGCCTTCATAAAGCCTTCATAATGCCTTCATAAAGCCTTCATAATGCCTTCATAATGCCTTCATAATGCCTTCATAATGCCTTCATAATGTCTTCATAATGCCTTCATAATGCCTTCATAATGCCTTCATAAAGCCTTCATAATGCCTTCATAATGCCTTCATAATGCCTTCATAAAGCCTCCATAATGCCTTCATAATGCCTTCATAATGTCTTCATAATGCCTTCATAATGCCTTCATAATGTCTTCATAAAGCCTTCATAATGCCTTCATGATGCCTTCATAATGCCTTCATAAAGCCTCCATAATGCCTTCATAATGTCTTCATAAAGCCTTCATAATGCCTTCATAATGCCTTCATAATGCCTTCATAAAGCCTTCATAATGCCTTCATAATGCCTTCATAATGCCTTCATAATGCCTTCATAATGCCTTCATAATGCCTTCATAATGCCTTCATAATGCCTTCATAATGCCTTCATAAAGCCTTCATAATGTCTTCATAATGCCTTCATAATGCCTTCATAATGCCTTCATAATGCCTTCATAATGCCTTCATAATGCCTTAATAATGTCTTCATAATGTCTTCATAATGCCTTCATAATGCCTTCATAATGTCTTCTTAATGCCTTCTTAATGCCTTCATAAAGCCTTCATAATGCCTTCATAATGCCTTCATAATGCCTTCTTAATGCCTTCATAATGCCTTCATAAATGTATTACAAAGCATCTATAACCGTATGTCATAAATGTGGCATAACTGTGTGACATAATCATCAATGTCGAATGTGATATTTCCCACTATGTCGAATGTGATATACAGTTGAAGTCGGAAATTTATCATTTAAGCCATTTTGCCTAAACTTTTAAAGTATGCTTGGGGTCATTGTCCATTTGGAAGATCCATTTGCGACTTCCTGACTGATGTCTTGAGATGTTGCTTCAATATATCCACGTAATTTTCCTCCCTCATGATGCCATTTATTTTGTGAAGTTCACCAGTGTTATGTACTTGAGTGAAGACCCAAAAGCGGTTTTAACAGAAAACAGAGTTCTTTAATGAAAAACAGGAATGGCATAAATCCTCTTCCAACGTTGACAATGGAACAAAAAGAACGTAGTATAGTGCAGGATGCACCTGCCAGGCAGACTCCGACAGGATAGGACAAGGTGGAAGCAAACGAGACGACAGCTTGCTTCTGGCATCAAAAACACAAACAAGAATCAGACACTGAAAGTAGCAGGAACAGAGAGAGAAATAGAGACCTAATCAGAGGGGAAGAGAGAACAGGTGTGAAAGAGTGAATGAGCTAGTTAGAGGAGATGTAGAACAGCTGAAGAATGAGAGACAGAGAAGGTAACCTAAAAAGACCAGCAGAGAGAGACAGAGTGAAGAGAAAGGACAGGAACAGACATAACAAGACATGACAGTACCCCCCCACTCACCGAGCGCCTCCTGGCGCACTCGAGGAGGAAACCTGGCGGCAACGGAGGAAATCATCGATCAGCGAACGGTCCAGCACGTCCCGAGAGGGAACCCAACTCCTCTCCTCAGGACCGTACCCCTCCCAATCCACTAGGTACTGATGACCACGGCCCCGAGGGCGCATGTCCAAAATCTTACGAACCCTGTAGATGGGTGCGCCCTCGACAAGGATGGGGGGGGAGGGACGAGCGGGGCGCGAAGAACGGGCTTAACACAGGAGACATGGAAGACCGGGTGAACGCGACGAAGATAGCGCGGGAGAAGAAGTCGCACTGCGACAGGATTAATGACCTGAGAAATACGGAACGGACCAATGAACCGCGGGGCCAACTTGCGAGAAGCTGTCTTAAGGGGAAGGTTCTGAGTGGAGAGCCATACTCTCTGACCGCAACAATATCTAGGACTCTTGGTCCTACGCTTATTAGCGGCCCTCACAGTCTGCGCCCTATTACGGCAAAGTGCCGACCTGACCCCCTTCCAGGTGCGCTCGCAACGCTGGACAAAAGCCTGAGCAGAGGGGACGCAGGACTCGGCGAGCTGAGATGAGAACAGCGGAGGCTGGTACCCGAGGCTACTCTGAAAAGGAGATAGACCGGTAGCAGACGAGGGAAGCGAGTTGTGGGCGTACTCTGCCCAGGGGAGCTGTTCTGACCAAGACGCAGGGTTACGAAAAGAAAGACTGCGTAAAATGCGACCAACAGTCTGATTGGCCCGTTCGGCTTGACCGTTAGACTGGGGATGAAAGCCGGACGAGAGACTGACGGAAGCCCCAATCAAACGGCAAAACTCCCTCCAAAATTGAGACGTGAACTGCGGGCCTCTGTCGGAAACGACGTCAGACGGAAGGCCATGAATTCGGAAAACATTCTCGATAATGATCTGAGCCGTCTCCTTAGCAGAAGGGAGCTTAGCGAGAGGAATGAAATGAGCCGCCTTAGAAAATCTATCGACAACCGTAAGAATAACTGTCTTCCCCGCTGATGAAGGCAGTCCGGTGATAAAATCTAAAGCGATGTGAGACCACGGTCGAGAGGGAATGGGAAGCGGTCTGAGACGGCCGGCAGGAGGAGAGTTCCCAGATTTAGTCTGCGCGCAGACCGAACAAGCGGCGACAAATCGACGCGCGTCACGTTCCCGAGTGGGCCACCAGAAACGCTGGCGAATGGAAGCGAGCGTACCCCGAACGCCGGGGTGGCCGGCTAACTTGGCAGAGTGGGCCCACTGAAGAACGGCCGGACGAGTAGGAACGGGAACGAACAGAAGGTTCCTAGGACAAGCTCGCGGCGACGGAGTGTGAGCGAGTGCTTGCTTTACCTGCCTCTCAATTCCCCAGACAGTCAACCCGACAACACGCCCGTCAGGAGAATCCCCTCGGGGTCGGTGGAGACCTCAGAAGAACTGAAGAGACGAGATAAAGCATCAGGCTCTGTGTTTTTTGAGCCCGGACGATAAGAAATAACAAACTCGAAACGAGCGAAAAACAGAGCCCAACGAGCCTGACGCGCATTAAGTCGTTTGGCTGAACGGATGTACTCAAGGTTCCTATGGTCAGTCCAAACGACAAAAGGAACGGTCGCCCCCTCCAACCACTGTCGCCATTCGCCTAGGGCTAAGCGGATGGCGAGCAGTTCGCGATTACCAACATCATAGTTACGTTCTGACGGCGATAAGCGATGAGAGAAAAACGCGCAAGGATGGACCTTGCCGTCAGAGAGAGAGCGCTGAGAAAGAATGGCTCCCACGCTCACCTCTGACGCGTCAACCTCAACAACAAACTGACTAGAGATGTCAGGTGTAACAAGAATAGGTGCGGATGTAAAACGATTCTTAAGAAGATCAAAAGCTCCCTGGGCGGAAACGGACCACTTAAAGCACGTCTTAACAGAAGTAAGGGCTGTGAGGGGAGCTGCCACCTGACCGAAATTACGGATGAAACGACGATAGAAATTAGCGAAGCCCAGAAAGCACTGCAGCTCGACGCGTGACTTAGGAACGGGCCAATCAATGACAGCCTGGACCTTAGCGGGATCCATCTTAATGCCCTCAGCGGAAATAACGGAACCGAGAAAAGGGACAGAGGCGGCATGAAAAGTGCACTTCTCAGCCTTCACATAAAGACAGTTCTCCAAAAGGCGCTGGAGAACGCGTCGCACGTGCTGAACATGAATCGAGAGAGACGGTGAAAAAATCAGGATATCGTCCATGTAAACGAAAACAAAAATGTTCAGCATGTCTCTCAGGACGTCGTTAACTAGTGCCTGAAAGACAGCTGGAGCGTTAACGAGGCCGAAAGGAAGAACCCGGTATTCAAAGTGCCCTAACGGAGTGTTAAACGCCGTCTTCCACTCGTCCCCCTCCCTGATGCGCACGAGATGGTAGGCGTTACGAAGGTCCAATTTGGTGAAAAACCTGGCTCCCTGCAGGATCTCGAAGGCTGAAGACATAAGAGGAAGCGGATAACGATTCTTAACTGTTATGTCATTCAGCCCTCGATAATCCACGCATGGGCGCAGGGACCCGTCCTTCTTCTGAACAAAAAAAAACCCCGCTCCGGCGGGAGAGGAGGAGGAGACTATGGTACCGGCGTCGAGCGAAACCGACAAATAATCCTCGAGAGCCTTACGTTCGGGAGCCGACAGAGAGTATAATCTACCCCGGGGGAGTAGTTCCCGGAAGGAGATCAATACTACAGTCATACGACCGGTGTGGAGGGAGAGAAGTGGCCTTGGAACGACTGAACACCGTGCGCAGATCGTGATACTCCTCCGGCACCCCTGTCAAATCGCCAGGCTCCTCCTGTGAAGAAGAGACAGAGGAAACAGGAGGGATAGCAGACATTAAACAGGTCACATGACAAGAAACATTCCAGGATAGGATAGTATTACTAGACCAATTAATAGAAGGGTTATGGCGCACTAGCCAGGGATGACCCAAAACAACAGGTGTAAAAGGTGAACGAAAAATTAGAAAAGAAATGGTTTCGCTATGATTACCAGAGACAGTGAGGGTTAAAGGCAGCGTCTCACGCTGAATCTTGGGGAGAGAACTACCATCTAAAGCGAACAAGGCCGTGGGCTCCCTAACTGTCTGAGAGGAATGTCATGTTCCCGAGCCCAGGTCTCGTCCATAAAACAGCCCTCCGCCCCAGAGTCTATCAAGGCACTGCAGGAAGCAGATGAACCGGGCCAGCGGAGATGGACCGGAAAGGTAGTGCGTGATCCAGAAGGAGAGGCCTGAGTAGTTGCGCTCACCAGTAGCCCTCCTCTTACTGATGAGCTCTGGCTTTTACTGGACATGAGGTGACAAAATGACCAGCGGAGCCGCAGTAGAGACAGAGGCGATTGGTGATTCTCCGTTCCCTCTCCTTGGCCGAGATGCGGATACCCCCAGCTGCATAGGCTCAGCATCCGAGCCGGCGGGGAGGGTGGCAGTGATGCGGCAGGTGGCAGTGATGTGGAGAGGGGAGCAACGGAGAACGCGAACTCCTTTCCACGTGCTCGGCGACGAAGATCAAACCGTCGCTCTATGCGAATAGCGAGAGCTATTAAGGAGTCCAGACTGGAAGGAACCTCCCTGGAGAGGATCTCATCCTTAACCTCGACGAGGAGACCCTCCAGAAAACGAGCGAGCAAAGCCGGCTCGTTCCAGTCACTAGAGGCAGCGAGAGTGCGAAACTCAATAGAATAATCCGTTATGGATCGATTCCCCTGACATAGGGAAGACAGGGCCCTGGAAGCCTCCTCCCCAAAAACAGAACGGTCAAAAACCCGTATCATCTCCTCCTTAAAGTCCTGAAACTGGTTAATACACTCAGCCCTCGCCTCCCAGATTGCCGTGCCCCACTCACGCGCCCGTCCGGTGAGGAGAGAAATGACGTAGGCGATGCGGGCTGTGCTCCTGGAGTAAGTGTTGGGCTGGAGAGAGAACACCACATCACACTGAGTGAGGAATGAGCGGCACTCAGTGGGCTCCCCTGAGTAACAGGGCGGGTTGTTGATCCTGGGCTCCGGAGACTCGGAAACCCTGGAAGTGGGCGGTGGATCGAGGTGGAGTTGGTGAACCTGTCTTGTGAGGTCGGAGACTTGGACGGCCAGGGTCTCAACGGCATGTCGAGCAGCAGACAATTCCTCCTCGTGTCTGCCTAGCATCGCTCCCTGGATCTCGACGGCGGAGTGAAAAGGGTCCGGAGCCGCTGGGTCCATTCTTGGTCTGATTCTTCTGTTATGTACTTGAGTGAAGACCCAAAAGCGGTTTTAACAGAAAACAGAGTTCTTTAATGAAAAACAGGAATGGCATAAATCCTCTTCCAACGTTGACAATGGAACAAAAAGAACGTAGTATAGTGCAGGATGCACCTGCCAGGCAGACTCCGACAGGATAGGACAAGGTGGAAGCAAACGAGACGACAGCTTGCTTCTGGCATCAAAAACACAAACAAGAATCAGACACTGAAAGTAGCAGGAACAGAGAGAGAAATAGAGACCTAATCAGAGGGGGAAGAGAGAACAGGTGTGAAAGAGTGAATGAGCTAGTTAGAGGAGATGTAGAACAGCTGAAGAATGAGAGACAGAGAAGGTAACCTAAAAAGACCAGCAGAGAGAGACAGAGTGAAGAGAAAGGACAGGAACAGACATAACAAGACATGACAACCAGTCCCTCCTGCAGCAAAGCACCCCCACAACATGATGCTGCCACCCCCGTGCTTCACGGTTGGGATGGTGTTCTTCGACTTGCAATCCTCCCTCTTTTTCCTCCAAACATAATGATGGTCATTATGGCTAAACAGTTCTATTTTTGTTTCATCAGACCAGAGGACATTTCTCCAAAATGTACAATCTTTGTCCCCATGTGCAGTTGCAAACCATAGTCTGGCTTTTTATGGGGGTTTTGGAGCAGTGGCTTCTTCCTTGTTGAGCGGCCTTTCAGGTTATGTCGATATAGGACTAGTTTTACTGTGGATATAGATACTTTTGTACCGGTTTCCTCCAGCATCTTCACAAGGTCCTTTGCTGTTGTTCTGGGATTGATTTGCACTTTTCGCAGCAAAGGACTTAAATCTCTAGGAGACAGACAGCGTCTCCTTCCTGAGTAGTGTGATGGCTGCGTGGTCCCATGGTGTTTAAATCTGTCACGCCCTGGTCTTAGTATTTTGTGTGTTCTTTATTTATTTGGTCAGGCCAGGGTGTGACATGGGTTTTGGTATGTGGTGTGTTTTTGTCTTGGTTTTTCACAGGTATTGGGATTGTAGCTTAGTGGAGTGTTCTAGATAATTTTATGGCTGTCTGAAGTGGTTTTCAATCAGAGGCAGGTGTTTATCGTTGTCTCTGATTGGGAACCATATTTAGGCAGCCATATTCTTTGAGTGTGTCGGGGGTGATTGTCCTTGTTACTTTGCACTAGTATAGGCTGTTTCGTGTTACGTTTTGTAGTGTTTGTGTTTAGTTGTTTTTTTATTAAACATGAATCTCAATAGCCACGCCGCATTTTGGTCCGACTCTCCTTCACCTAAAGAAAACCGTTACAAAATCAAATCAAATGTATTTATATAGCCCTTTGTACATCAGCTGATATATCAAAGTGCTGTACAGAAACCCAGCCTAAAACACCAAACAGCAAGCAATGCTGGTGTAGAAGTATGGTGGCTAGGAAAAACTCCTTAGAAAGGCCAAACCCTAGGAAGAAACCTAGAGAGGAACCAGGCTATGAGGGGTGGCCAGTCCTCTTCTGGCTGTGCCTGGTGGAGATTATTACAGAACATGGCCAAGATGTTCAAATGTTCATAAATGACCAGTGTGGTCAAATAATAATAATCACAGTAGTTGTCGAGGGCGCAACAAGTCAGCACCTCAAGAGTAAATGTCAGTTGGCTTTTCATAGCCGATCATTGAGAGTATCTCTACCGCTCCTGCTGTCTCTAGAGAGTTGAAAACAGCAGGTCTGGGACAGGTAGCATGTCCAGTGAACAGGTCAGGGTTCCATAGCCCTAGCCTCCCGACACAAACTACTGCAGCATAAATACTGGAGGCTGAGACAGGAGGGGTCAGGAGACACTGTTTATACTTGCGTACTATTGTTTGTACAGATGAACGTGGTACCTTCAGGCGTTTGTAAATTGCTCCCAAGGATGAACCAGACTAGTGGAGGTCTGCAATTTTTTTTCTGAGGTCTTGGCTGATTTCTTTTGATTTTCCCATGATGTCAAGCAAAGAGGCAGTGAGTTTGAAGGTAGGCCTTGAAATACATCCACAGGTACACTTCCAATTGACTCAAGTGATGTCAATTGGCCTAACAGAAGCTTATAAAGCCATGACATCATTTTCTGGAATTGTCCATGCTGTTTAAAGGCACAGTCAACTTAGTGTATGTAAACTTCTGACCCACTGGAATTGTGATACAGGGAATTATAAGTGAAATAATCTGTCTGTAAACAATTGTTGGAAAAAAATGACTTGTGTCATGCATAAAGTAGATGTCCTAACCGACTTGCCAAAACTATAGTTTGTTTACCAACAAATTTGTGGAGTGGTTGAAAAAGGAGTTTTAATGACTCCAACCTAAGTGTATGTAAACTACTGACTTCAACTGTAAACGTGCTTTATAAAGGGTGTCACGACTTCTTCCGATGTCGTTGCCTCTCCTTGTTCATCCTAGAGAGAAACCCAGAGAGGAACCAGGCTCTGAGGGGTGGCCAGTCCTTCATACTTAAATAAAAACGGTGGTGGTTACCTTCAGACGAGTCCTGTGACACAGAGACAGACCATTGTGTTTGTGAGATGTTGCCGGTCTGTTTATCTCTCCTGTAGTCATGTTGCCGGTCTGTTTATCTCTCCTGTAGTCATGTTGCCAGTCTGTTTATCTCTCCTGTAGTCATGTTGCCGGTCTGTTTATCTCTCCTGTAGTCATGTTGCCAGTCTGTTTATCTCTCCTGTAGTCATGTTGCCAGTCTGTTTATCTCTCATGTTGCCAGTCTGTTTATCTCTCCTGTAGTCATGTTGCCAGTCTGTTTATCTCTCCTGTAGTCATGTTGCCAGTCTGTTTATCTCTCATGTTGCCAGTCTGTTTATCTCTCCTGTAGTCATGTTGCCAGTCTGTTTCTCTCCTGTAGTCATGTTGCCAGTCTGTTTATCTCTCCTGTAGTCATGTTGCCAGTCTGTTTCTCTCCTGTAGTCATGTTGCCAGTCTGTTTATCTCTCCTGTATACATGTTGCCAGTCTGTTTATCTCTCCTGTATACATGTTGCCAGTCTATTTATCTCTCCTGTAGTCATGTTGCCAGTCTGTTTATCTCTCCTGTAGTCATGTTGCCAGTCTGTTTATCTCTCCTGTTGCCAGTCTGTTTATCTCACCTGTAGTCATGTTGCCAGTCTGTTTATCTCTCCTGTATACATGTTGCCAGTCTGTTTATCTCTCCTGTAGTCATGTTGCCAGTCTGTTTATCTCTCCTGTAGTCATGTTGCCAGTCTGTTTCTCTCCTGTAGTCATGTTGCCAGTCTGTTTATCTCTCCTGTATACATGTTGCCAGTCTGTTTATCTCTCCTGTATACATGTTGCCAGTCTATTTATCTCTCCTGTAGTCATGTTGCCAGTCTGTTTATCTCTCCTGTAGTCATGTTGCCAGTCTGTTTATCTCTCCTGTAGTCATGTTGCCAGTCTGTTTATCTCTCCTGTAGTCATGTTGCCAGTCTGTTTCTCTCCTGTAGTCATGTTGCCAGTCTGTTTATCTCTCCTGTATACATGTTGCCAGTCTGTTTATCTCTCCTGTATACATGTTGCCAGTCTATTTATCTCTCCTGTAGTCATGTTGCCAGTCTGTTTATCTCTCCTGTTGCCAGTCTGTTTCTCTCCTGTAGTCATGATGCCAGTCTGTTTATCTCTCCTGTAGTCATGTTGCCAGTCTGTTTCTCTCCTGTAGTCATGATGCCAGTCTGTTTATCTCTCCTGTAGTCATGATGCCAGTCTGATTATCTCTCTTGTAGTCATGATGCCAGCCTGTTTATCTCTCTTGTAGTCATGTTGCTGGCCTGTTTATCTCTCCTTTAACCAGTCTGTTAATCTCTCCTGTAGCCATGATGCCAGTCTGTTTTTCTCTCCTGTAGTCATGTTGCCAGTCTGTAAATCTCTCCTGTAGACATGATGCCAATCTGTTTATCTCTCCTGTAGTCATGTTGCCGGTCTGTTTATCTCTCCTTTAACCAGTCTGTTTATCTCTCCTGTAGTCATGTTGCCAGTCTGTTTATCTCTCCTGTAGTCATGTTGCCAGTCTGTTTATCTCTCCTGTTGCCAGTCTGTTTATCTCTCCTGTAGTCATGTTGCCAGTCTGTTTATCTCTCCTTTAACCAGTCTGTTAATCTCTCCTGTAGTCATGTTGCCAGTCTGTTTATCTCTCCTGTAGTCATGTTGCCAGTCTGTAAATCTCTCCTGTAGCCATGATGCCAGTCTGTTTATCTCTCCTGTAGCCACGTTGCCAGTCTGTTTATCTCTCCTGTAGCCATGATGCCAGTCTGTTTATCTCTCCTGTAGACATGGTGCCAGTCTGTTTATCTCTCCTGTAGCCATGATGCCAGTCTGTTTTTCTCTCCTGTAGTCATGTTGCCAGTCTGTAAATCTCTCCTGTAGACATGATGCCAATCTGTTTATCTCTCCTGTAGTCATGTTGCCGGTCTGTTTATCTCTCCTTTAACCAGTCTGTTTATCTCTCCTGTAGTCATGTTGCCAGTCTGTTTATCTCTCCTGTAGCCACGTTGCCAGTCTGTAAAACTCTCCTTTAACCAGTGTGTTAATCTCTCCTGTAGACATGATGCCAATCTGTTTATCTCTCCTGTAGTCATGTTGCTGGCCTGTTTATCTCTCCTTTAACCAGTCTGTTAATCTCTCCTGTAGCCATGATGCCAGTCTATTTATCTCTCCTGTAGCCATGATGCCAGTCTGTTTTTCTCTCCTGTAGTCATGTTGCCAGTCTGTAAATCTCTCCTGTAGACATGATGCCAATCTGTTTATCTCTCCTGTAGTCATGTTGCCGGTCTGTTTATCTCTCCTTTAACCAGTCTGTTTATCTCTCCTGTAGTCATGTTGCCAGTCTGTTTATCTCTCCTGTAGTCATGTTGCCGGTCTGTTTATCTCTCCTTTAACCAGTCTGTTTATCTCTCCTGTAGACATGATGCCAATCTGTTTATCTCTCCTGTAGCCATGATGCCGGCCTGTTTATCTCTCCTTTAACCAGTCTGTTAATCTCTCCTGTAGCCATGATGCCAGTCTGTTTATCTCTCCTGTAGTCATGTTGCCAGTCTGTAAATCTCTCCTGTAGCCATGATGCCAGTCTGTTTATCTCTCCTGTAGCCACGTTGCCAGTCTGTTTATCTCTCCTGTAGCCATGATGCCAGTCTGTTTATCTCTCCTGTAGACATGATGCCGGTCTGTTTATCTCTCCTGTAGCCATGATGCCAGTCTGTTTATCTCTCCTGTAGTCATGTTGCCAGTCTGTAAATCTCTCCTGTAGCCATGATGCCAGTCTGTTTATCTCTCCTGTAGCCACGTTGCCAGTCTGTTTATCTCTCCTGTAGCCATGATGCCAGTCTGTTTATCTCTCCTGTAGCCATGATGCCGGTCTGTTTATCTCTCCTTTAACCAGTCTGTTAATCTCTCCTGCAGACATGTTGCCGGTCTGTTTATCTCTCCTGTAGTCATGTTGCCGGTCTGTTTATCTCACCTGTAGTCATGTTGCCGGTCTGTTTATCTCTCCTGTAGTCATGTTGCCGGTCTGTTTATCTCTCCTGTAGTCATGTTGCCAGTCTGTTTATCTCACCTGTAGTCATGTTGCCGGTCTGTTTATCTCTCCTGTAGTCATGTTGCCAGTCTGTTTATCTCACCTGTAGTCATGTTGCCGGTCTGTTTATCTCTCCTGTAGTCATGTTGCCGGTCTGTTTATCTCTCCTGTAGTCATGATGCCGGTCTGTTTATCTCTCCTTTAACCAGTCTGTTAATCTCTCCTGCAGACATGTTGCCAGTCTGTTTATCTCTCCTGTAGTCATGTTGCCAGTCTGTTTATCTCTCCTGTAGTCATGATGCCGGTCTGTTTATCTCTCCTTTAACCAGTCTGTTAATCTCTCCTGCAGACATGTTGCCAGTCTGTTTATCTCTCCTGTAGCCATGATGCCGGTCTGTTTATCTCTCCTTTAACCAGTCTGTTAATCTCTCCTGCAGACATGTTGCCAGTCTGTTTATCTCTCCTGTAGTCATGTTGCCAGTCTGTTTATCTCTCCTGTAGTCATGTTGCCGGTCTGTTTATCTCTCCTGTAGTCATGTTGCCAGTCTGTTTATCTCTCCTGTAGTCATGTTGCCAGTCTGTTTATCTCTCCTGCAGACATGTTGCCGGTCTGTTTATCTCTCCTGTAGTCATGTTGCCGGTCTGTTTATCTCTCCTGTAGTCATGTTGCCGGTCTGTTTATCTCTCCTTTAACCACGTTGCCAGTCTGTTTATCTCTCCTGTAGCCACGTTGCCAGTCTGTTTATCTCTCCTGTAGTCATGTTGCCGGTCTGTTTATCTCTCCTTTAACCAGTCTGTTTATCTCTCCTGTAGACATGCCAGTCTGTTTATCTCTCCTGTAGCCACGTTGCCAGTCTGTTTATCTCTCCTGTAGTCATGTTGCCAGTCTGTTTATCTCTCCTGTAGCCACGTTGCCAGTCTGTTTATCTCTCCTGTAGTCATGTTGCCAGTCTGTTTATCTCTCCTGTAGTCATGTTGCCAGTCTGTTTATCTCTCCTGTAGACATGCCAGTCTGTTTATCTCTCCTGTAGCCACGTTGCCAGTCTGTTTATCTCTCCTGTAGTCATGTTGCCAGTCTGTTTATCTCTCCTGTAGACATGTTGCCAGTCTGTTTATCTCTCCTGTAGTCATGTTGCCAGTCTGTTTATCTCTCCTGTTGCCAGTCTGTTTATCTCTCCTGTAGCCATGTTGCCATCTTGCCTCTGCTTTAGCCAATGTGTGGTTGTTTTCTAGTTTTGTTCTGCCAAGAAGTTTTAGCAGTTAGTTTGATCGACACCTAGCCTTGCACGAACCATACTGAACTCTCCCAACACGAGTACAGAATGTGAGAACAACATCAGGATGGTTCGTACGAGTTTGTGCCAACTACAGCGATTTCATCAACAACCTAACAAATTCTCTCCTGTGTCCTAGTTGCCAGTCAGGCATGTTTCTGTTTCTTAGCCAATGTGTGTCAAGGACAACATGATGTAGCCTAGCAATACAGAATCCATCACATTCCTGTTTGTGTTTTTCCGTTATAGGATGGACATTTTGAGAACACCTACTACAGCGATTTCATCAACAACCTGGAAAAAGTCAAGTACACGGGTGATTTGGGTTTTCTTTCGAATAATACTGAATCTATCTGCATTAATAACATTAGTTTTGAATTTATATACAGTCAGTTGTAACAGGCAAAAGTTTGGACACACCTACTATTTTCTACATTGTAGAATAATAATGAAGACGTCAAAACTATGAAATGACACATATGGAATCATATAGTAACCAAAAAATTGTTAAACAAATCTAAATGTTATATTTGAGATTCATCAAAGTAGCCACCCTTTGCCTTGATGACGTCTTTGCACACTCTTGGCATTCTCTCAACCAGCTTCATGAGGTAGTCACCTGGAAAGCATTTAAATTAACAGGTGGGATTTATTTGTGGAATTTGTGTAATTTCTTTCCTTCTTAATGTATTTGAACTAATCAGTTTTGTTGTGACAAGGTAGGGGTGGTATACAGAAGACCAAGTCCATATTATGGCAAGAACAGCTCAAATAAGCAAAGAGAAATGACAGTCCATCATTACTTTAAGATCTGAAGGTCAGTCACAAGGGAAAATTTCAAGAACTTTAAAAGTTTCAAGTGCCGTCGCAAAACCATCCAGCGCTCTGATGAAACTGGCTCCCATGAGGACCGCCACAGGAAAGGAAGACCCAGACTTACCTCTGCTGCAGAGGATAGAGTTAACTGCAACTCAGATTGCAGCCCAAATAATTGCTTCACAGTGTTCAAGTAACGGACACATCTCAACATCAATTGTTTGATGCTCATTTTTCTTTCTTCACGTGTTGTTGTACAGGCCAGTCCCTGAACATATCCACCCTCAACGTGCGCTCCATGCTACCTGAGAACCTGAACCATTTCTTCAGGTACCAGGGCTCTCTCACCACCCCTCCCTGTTACGAGAGCATCCTGTGGACCGTGTTTGATACACCCATCACCCTCTCTCACAACCAGGTAACCCTGCTCTCTCGCTCTCACAACCAGGTAACCCTGCTCTCTCTCTCTCTCACAACCAGGTAACCCTGCTCTCTCTCTCTCACAACGAGGTAACCCTGCTCTCTCTCTCTCTCACAAACCTGCTGATGTGTAAATTAATTTTTGAATTCTCCAAAAATTGGAAGTGAACTCTTACACTCTGCACCAAGCCTCCATGAAAAGCTGATAAACAACCCTGTGAAAGATTCAATCATTCATTCGTCCATTTATTCATTCATCCATCCATGTATTCATTCGATTGATTCGTTCATTAATTCATTCTCCTAACCTCCTCTCCTCCTCCACTCCTCTCCTCCTCCACTCCTCTCCTCTCCCCTCGCCCAGATCAGGAAGTTGGAAAGCACTCTGATGGACATGGACAATAGGACCCTGTGGAATGATTACCGCATGGCCCAGCCTCTCAACGACCGCGTGGTCGAGTCCTCCTTCCTGCCTGGCCTGAGGAAAGGCAGTATGTATACAGAACCTGGTCTTAGGGATTCAATAGATCAACTAAACTGATCCAATATTATCATATATATATATATATATATATATATATATATATAGTGCCTTGCAAAAGTATTCGGCCCCCTTGAACTTTGCGACCTTTTGCCACATTTCAGGCTTCAAACATAAAGATATAAAACCGTATTTTTTGTGAAGAATCAACAACAGGTGGGACACAATCATGAAGTGGAACGACATTTATTGGATATTTCAAACTTTTTTAACAAAAAAAAAAAACTGAAAAACTGAAAATTATTCAGCCCCTTCACTTTCAGTGCAGCAAACTCTCTCCCACTTGTTGTTGATTCAAGGGGGCCGAATACTTTCGCAAGGCACATATATATATATATATATATACAGTGCCTTGCGAAAGTATTCGGCCCCCTTG
>NC_088244.1:5258708-5321208 GCF_036934945.1 Oncorhynchus masou masou | reverse complement strand
GAGCAGTGTGTATATATATATATATATACATACATAGAACCACAGACAGAGGGAGGAAGACAACCAGGTCACATAACTTCCTGGACTAATGGAGGGGAGGACCCTCCTCCTCAGTGAATTTCATAAAAACGTTGACATTTTTAAACATTTAAAAAAGTTATCCTTTTTAGATAGAACTATACTAAATATAATCACGCCACCAAATAATTGACACTATTTTGCAAAGATGTAGGATTTGGCTTGTGTGTAAGTGGTTTGGCTTGGATAGCTTTTTTTCGCCTGGCCACATGCAGTGTGTTGTGTGTGGTGCATTGAAGTCCACAAGCGAAGGGAAGAGGTGAAAGGAGGAGAGCGCATAGCGTGCTGTAGATGCGAGAAGGAATACAACGTGGCTGCTCCTGAAACTGTGAACTGTGTTTACACATTGGTTGCGTAAAGGTTGTGTATTCATTCTGCCGATTCTGTTGAAAAACGTTTCTTAAACGGAACAAAAACGGTGGGGGGGAGAAAACAAAAACCTGAATTTGTCCAATAGAAACTGTCATTTGTAACTGTTAGACTAATGATTACACCCAATATCAACTAGATGCAGGCAAGAGTGTGCAAGACGGTATTGAATGTGTCACTGTGTAACGAGATTCGTCGTCCTCTGACGAGGAGTATGATCGGACCAATATGCAGCGTGGTACGTGTCCATGTTGAGATTTATTAACACTGAACACAAAAAAACTAAATAACAAGGAGAACGAACGAAAAAGAAACAGTTCTGTCTGGTGAAGACGCAGAGACAGAAAACAATCACCCACAACTAAAATGGGGGAAACAGGCTGCCTAAGTATGATGAATGACACCTGGCTCTGATTGAGAACCATACCAGGCCAAACACATAAATACTACATAGAAAAAAGAACACAGACCCTGACCAACCTAACACAAAGACCTAATAAAGGAACTAAGGTCAGAACGTGACACGCTGTCTGTCCATGTGTCACATCAAATTTGTCTCTCGACCTGTGTGCACCTTGTGATAGAAAAATTATGTATTCACCTCAATTGTTTGATGTGTAACAATGATTTACTCAACAATCAGAAAGATATTTCAGTCCTGCTGATGCTGTGTCTTATGGTCTCCACTCTAGCACCCGGCAGCTAATCTAGGGCGTATAGTTTTTACTGGAGATAGCTTGAGCTGACAATTCATTGACTTGGTGATAAAAAAAACGTACAGCTGGCATTCCAGTGACAGGATGTGGGGTGGTTGTAACTGGGATAGAGAGGAGGAGTAGAACAAAAGGCCTCAATGGTCCTTAGACATCCTGGCCTGGGAAATTAGGCTGGGGTCGGGGGTTAAGATTAACATCAGGGGCAGATAAAGACAGGGTGAGCCCAAAGAGGTTTTATTTATCTGTTATTTTACCAGGTAAGATGACTGAGAACACATTCTCATTTGCAGCAACGACCTGGGGAATAGTTACAGGGTAGAGGATGAATGAGCCAATTGTAAACTGGGGATTATTAGGTGCCCGTGATGGTTTGAGGGCCAGATTGGGAATTTAGCCAGGACACCGGGGTTCACACCCCTACTCTTACAATAAGTGCCATGGGACCTTTAATGACCTCAGAGAGTCAGGACACCCATTTAACATCCCATCGAAAGACAGCACCCTACACAGGGCAGTGTCCGCAATCACTGACCTGGGGCATTGGGATATTTTTTAGACCAGAGGAAAGAGTGCCTCCTACTGGCCCTCCAACACCACTTCCAGCAGCATCTGGTCTCCCATCCAGGAACTGACCAGGACCAACCCTGCTTAGCTTCAGAAGCAAGCCAGTGGTATGCAGGGTGGTATGCTGCTGGCAAAATGGTTTCCCCCAATCTATATGGGAGGGGTGGAACCAAAGCATTCTGGGTATTAGCTATATAAACTGGTCATTGTATATAAAGGGTAGACTCTCAGTCCAGCAGTCAAGACTGTTGGTCTGACGGTTTCATTATCGCAATAGTTAATCGATAATAAATAAAGATAATTGTTTGAAGAAATGACCAAGTCTCTCAGTACTGAATTTCCACGAAATCCTATGTTGTAAACTGTCATTCATAGTTGTAGCAACCTTATGATGGGTATGATGAGAAAATTCTAGTGTCATGTAGTAGCCTAAACCTATCACTGTTATATTGAACTGGGTGGATGGAAAGTGAGTGACAGTCATTCACTACGCTGTAAGAGACATGTATGCAAATCAAATCAAATCAAATGTATTTATATAGCCCTTCGTACATCAGCTGATATCTCAAAGTGCTGTACTAAAACCCCAAACAGCAAGCAATGCAGGTGTAGAAGCACGGTGGTTAGGAAAAAACTCCCTAGAAAGGCCAAAACCTAGGAAGAAACCGAGAGATGAACCAGGCTATGTGGGGTGGCCAGTCCTCTTCTGGCTGTGCCAGGTAGAGATTATAACAGAACATGGCCAAGATGTTCAAATGTTCATAAATGACCAGCATGGTCGAATAATAATAAGGCAGAACAGTTGAAACTGGAGCAGCAGCACGGCCAGGTGGACTGGGGACAGCAAGGAGTCATCATGTCAGGTAGTCCTGGGTCATGGTCCTAGGGCTCAGGTCCTCCGAGAAAGAGAAAGAAGGAGAGAATTAGAGAACGCACACTTAGATTCACACAGGACACCGAATTGGACAGGAGAAGTACTCCAGATATAACAAACTGACCCCAGCCCCCCGACACATAAACTACTGCAGCATAAATACTGGAGGCCTCGTGATTTGTTGGGAAAGTTGTTTACCGAAAGAGTCCATTATCCAAGACCATAGTCTCTGCTGTTGCCTAGGGTTTCTGAGATTAGTGACAGGTCTATGTTATCCCAGACCATAGTCTCTTCTGTTGCCTAGGGTTTCTGAGATTAGTGACAAGTCTATGTTAAAACATCAACATAATCTCTGTAGTCACTGAGAATAGTAACCATAGGAACAGACACAAGGTCTATGACTTCTATATGCACCAGAACCTGCCATTACAAAACAACATGTTTTTTTTTTTTACATGTAATTATAGCTAATACCCAGAATGCTTTGGTTCCACCCCTCCCATATTGTAAGTCGCTCTGGATAAGAGCGTCTGCTAAATGACTTAAATGTAAATGTAAATGTAAATATAGATTGGGGGGCACCATTTTGCCAGCAGCATACCACCCTGCATACTACTGGCTTGCTTCTGAAGCTAAGTGTAACAGTATAACTTTAGACCGTCCCCTCACCCATACCAGGGACTCTCTGCACACGACGACAACAGTCTCTCACGAAGCATCGTTACCCATCGCTCCACAAAAGCCGCGGCCCTTGCAGAGCAAGGGGGAACTACTGCTTCAAGGTCTCAGAGCAAGTGACGTCACCGATTGAAACGCTATTTAGCGCGCACCACCGCTAACTAAGCTAGCTGTTTCACATCCGTTACATAAGCAGGGTTGGTCCTGGTCAGTTCCTGGATGGGAGACCAGATGCTGCTGGAAGTGGTGTTGGAGGGTCAGTAGGTGGCACTCTTTCCTCTGGTCTAAAAAATATCCCAATGCCCCAGGGCAGTGATGGGGTGTCTGACCCCAGAGGAGGGTGACTTACTGGATACGATGGCGTTTCCGATTCCATGGACAATGGCACAGGCAACGCTAACGCTCCCACTCCATACTGTCCTGTACGTTAAACACAGCTCCTGAGTGGTGCAGCGGTTTAAAGGCACTGCGTCTCAGTGCTAGAGGCATCACTACAGACACCCTGGTTCGAATCCAGGCTGTATCACAACCGGCCGTGATTGGGAGTCCCGTAGGTCGGCGCACAATTGGACCAGCGTCGTACGGGTTTGGGCTGGTGTAGGCCGTCATTGTAAAATAAGAATTTGTTCTTACTAGCTGACTTGCCTAGTTAAATAAAGGTTATATAAATAAATGAAAAAAAATTGCTGGAGTTGTTATCGTAAGCCAGCTGTGTTTACGACTTGACCACTCCATACTGTCCTGTATGTCAACACAACAGCTGGGGTTGTTATCATAAACCAGCTGTGTTTACGATGCTCTTTCTCTTTCAATGCAATTCAATTCAAAATGGGCTTTATTGGCAAGGGAAAGATAATGTTTACATTACTTAAACAAGTGAAACAAACAAACAAAAGTGAGTAGGATCAAAAAGAACATCAACTGAAATATATTAGAAATGTTTTCTCGATCTATCGCTCTCTCCCTCTCTATCATCTATCTATCTATCTATCTATCTATCTATCTATCTATCTATCTATCTATCTATCTATCTCACGCTCTCTCTCTATCGCTCTCTCTCTCTCTCTGTGTCTCTCTGTGTCTCTCTCTGTCTCCCTCTCTCTCTCTCTCTCTTTCTTTCGCTTTCTCTCTCTCTCTCCCTCTCTCTGTCTCTCTCTCTCTCTCTCTCTCTATCTATCTATCTATCTCTCTCTCTCTCTCTCTCTCTCTCTTTCTTTCTTTCGCTTTCTCTCTCTCTCTCTCTCTCTCTCTCTCACTTTCTCTCTCTGTCTCTCCCTCTCTCTCGTTATGGGAGGAGTTACAGCTGTTGTAGTACACCCTATTTACTACAGTAGACCTAGGGCCCTACAGTAGACCTAGGGCCCTACTATTTACTATATACAGTAGACCTAGGGCCCTAATATTTACTATATACAGTAGACCTAGTGCCCTACTATTTACTATATACAGTAGACCTAGGGCCCTACTATTCACTATCTACAGTAGACCTTGTGCCCTACTATTTACTATATACAGTAGACCTAGTGCCCTACTATTTACTATATACAGTAGACCTAGTGCACTACTATCCACTATATACAGTAGACCTAGGGCCCTACTATTTACTATATACAGTAGACCTAGTGCCCTACTATTCACTATATACAGTAGACCTAGTGCCCTACTATTTACTATATACAGTAGACCTAGGGCCCTACTATTTACTATATACAGTAGACCTAGGGCCCTACTATTTACTATATACAGTAGACCTAGGGCCCTACTATTTACTATATACAGTAGACCTAGGGCCCTACTATTTACTATATACAGTAGACCTAGGGCCCTAATATTTACTATATACAGTAGACCTAGTGCCCTACTATTTACTATATACAGTAGACCTAGGGCCCTACTATTCACTATCTACAGTAGACCTAGTGCCCTACTATTTACTATATACAGTAGACCTAGTGCCCTACTATTTACTATATACAGTAGACCTAGGGCCCTACTATTTACTATATACAGTAGACCTAGGGCCCTACTATTTACTATATACAGTAGACCTAGGGCCCTACTATTTACTATATACAGTAGACCTAGTGCCCTACTATTCACTATATACAGTAGACCTAGTGCCCTACTATTTACTATATACAGTAGACCTAGGGCCCTACTATTTACTATATACAGTAGACCTAGGGCCCTACTATTTACTATATACAGTAGACCTAGGGCCCTACTATTTACTATATACAGTAGACCTAGGGCCCTACTATTTACTATATACAGTAGACCTAGGGCCCTAATATTTACTATATACAGTAGACCTAGTGCCCTACTATTTACTATATACAGTAGACCTAGGGCCCTACTATTCACTATCTACAGTAGACCTAGTGCCCTACTATTTACTATATACAGTAGACCTAGTGCCCTACTATTTACTATATACAGTAGACCTAGGGCCCTACTATTTACTATATACAGTAGACCTAGTGCCCTACTATTTACTATATACAGTAGACCTAGGGCCCTACTATTTACTATACACAGTAGACCTAGGGCCCTACTATTCACTATATACAGTAGACCTAGTGCCCTACTATTTACTATATACAGTAGACCTAGTGCCCTACTATTTACTATATACAGTAGACCTAGTGCACTACTATTTACTATATACAGTAGACCTAGGGCCCTACTATTTACTATACACAGTAGACCTAGTGCCCTACTATTCACTATATACAGTAGACCTAGGGCCCTACTATTTACTATATACAGTAGACCTAGTGCCCTACTATTTACTATATACAGTAGACATAGGGCCCTACTATTTACTATATACAGTAGACCTAGGGCCCTACTATTTACTATATACAGTAGACCTAGTGCCCTACTATTTACTATATACAGTAGACCTAGTGCCCTACTATTTACTATATACAGTAGACCTAGTGCCCTACTATTTACTATATACAGTAGACCTCGTGCCCTACTATTTACTATATACAGTAGACATAGGGCCCTACTATTTACTATATACAGTAGACCTAGGGCCCTACTATTTACTATATACAGTAGACATAGGGCCCTACTATTTACTATATACAGTAGACCTAGTGCCCTACTATTTACTATATACAGTAGACCTAGTGCCCTACTATTTACTATATACAGTAGACCTAGTGCCCTACTATTTACTATATACAGTAGACATAGGGCCCTACTATTTACTATATACAGTAGACCTAGGGCCCTACTATTTACTATATACAGTAGACCTAGGGCCCTACTATTTACTATATACAGTAGACCTAGTGCCCTACTATTTACTATATACAGTAGACCTAGTGCACTACTATTGAAGGTGAGGGCCAGTGAGGAGAGCACAGGACACACAGCAGATCCCAAACCCGATGAGGGAGGAGCAGCCTCCTGCCTGTGGCCTCCACAATGAACGCCTGTTGAACCACGAGTCACAAACATGAAGGAGAGGTCGAAGGTGACTCTACTTGTGTCTATGGCTGTGTTTCACAGGCAGACGTATTCTGATATTTCGTAAACCCACCCCTATATGTTTCTACAGTCCTTAAAATGTGTGTTCAGTTGAACTGATCATGAATGAATGGTCGTGAAGACGTTGACAGCCTCAGTTCTCACTGTGACGTACAGGATGTCACTCTCCTTGACTCCCACTGAGCCATAGAGACAGTCAGCACAGTAGTCGATCTGAGGAGAGGAGAGACAGGGTTTGGCTTCGGATAAGGATCGCCAAATGCCAAAATGAGGGTTGCAATATTCTGGTAACTGTCACAACATTCCCAGGTTTTCCAGAAATCAGAGGACCGCCCATGAGCCCAGTTAGAGTCTGGCATCCTGGGACAGGCCCTTTTGTGCAATTCCTGAATAAAACCCCCACCTTCAGAATTTCTCAACAGACCATGTTTCCCTCAATTACGAGAGGACAAAGGTTGCAAACCAGCTTACCTCGATAAGCAGAGGGCCAAGGTTTGAGTAGATGGCTGAATCTTTTAACCATACCACGAAGAGTAAAGGGCTCTGCGGTACACCACCCTTTACATGTTTAACATGAGAGAGGCTTCCATTAACTTCTTATGGCTGGGGGCAGTATTGAGTAGCTTGGATGAATAAGGTGCCCAGAGTAAACTGCCAACTACTCAGACCCAGTTCCCACTTCCTGGTTGGATTTTTTTCTCAGGTTCTTGGCTGCCATATAAGTTCTGTTATACTCACAGACATCATTCAAACAGTTTTAGAAACTTCATAGGGTTTTCTATCCAAATCTACTAATTCTATGCATATTCTATCTTTTAGGACTGAGTAGTAGGCAGTTTACTCTGGGCACCTTTTTATCCAAGCTACTCAATACTGCCCCCCTGTCCCAAAGAAGTTAATGTGTTAAATTCTATTTGGTTAAACACCATTTTTTCCAAAAGTTTGCTAAGATTCGGCAGCAAGCTGATTGCTGTTAGAACAAGTTAAGGGTGCTTTACCATTATCGGGTTATTGGAATGACTTTGGCTTCCCTTCAGGCATGAGGACAATCTTTTCACCAAATCCAAACTTTTGCCTCAAGGCCGACAGGACCAACGGTGCCTACTATCAATAGTAATGAACTGCAGCCCGCAATTTGGTGCGTTCCTGCATCCTGAACGCCTCCCCTCAAGCATCTCATTACTTCCTTCATGTACACCCCCACCCCCCCCCCTCAATAACCCCATCAGCTCCTGCATGAACGCCATTCTTTACTCGTGTGTGGAACTATTTTATTTGAGATCCTGCATCACTTCCTTTCACCAAAGCTTTATATCTTGTTGCTATTTTCACTAGCAGGGAGCTGGCAGCAGATGGTGCAGATGTGCCTCTATTGGTCTCAAGGTCACTGCAGCAAACAGTCATGGAGGATGGATGGTCGTGATACTGTAGCATGGCCATCTGGCTCTGCTCTGCCTAGCTGCATGACAGTAGTAAGCTGCATCACATCACTCTCTCGATTCCTTGCACCCTCTCTTCTTGCCTCGTTCTCGGAATCCCATTGGAGAAGAAGGTGGCGAGGAGAGGGACCTTGGACCTTTTCCTCAAATACAGTTGAAGAGGAGAGAGGAGGCTAGGCGAGAGGAGTCAAGGCGAGAGGATGCGAGGAGAGAGGAGGCAAAGGGAGAGGATGTGAGGAGAGAGGAGGTGAGGAGAGATGAGGCGAGGAGAGAGGAGGCAAGGAGAGAGGAGGCAAGGAGAGAGGATTCAAAGAATCACAGAAAGACAAATTGAGGTAGAGCCTGAAGTAAGCTGCATCACAGCATTATCAGTATCACAGCTGAATGACAGTAGATGATCCATGATCAGCATCATAGACAGCTCAGCTCAGCCTCAGTGAGGAGGAGAACCACTATACCCCTACTGCCTTTCACACATCAGCTAGCAATACGTGATTCAGCCAGGAAATTCCTCTTCACAAAATGGAGGTCCAGCCTCTGAACTGTCACTGTGTGTAGATCCTTTATTCACCATGGTCTGGCCCCTTCTGGCTCTCTATGGTCTGCTTCAGCAGCATGACAGTAGGCTGGGCATGATCACAGCGCAGCTGCATGACAGTAGGCTGGGCATGATCACAGCTCAGCTGCATGACCGTACATGACCGTAGGCTGGGCATGATCACAGCTCAGCTGCATGACAGTAGGCTGGGCATGATCACAGCTCAGCTGCATGACAGTAGACTGGGCATGATCACAGCTGCATGGCAGTAGGCTGGGCATGATCACAGCTCAGCTGCATGACAGTAGGCTGGACATGATCACAGCTCAGCTGCATGACAGTAGGCTGGGCATGATCACAGCTCAGCTGCATTACAGTGGGCTGGGCATGATCACAGCTCAGCTGCATGACAGTAGGCTGGGCATGATCACAGCTGCATGGCAGTAGGCTGGGCATGATCACAGCTCAGCTGCATGACAGTAGGCTGGACATGATCACAGCTCAGCTGCATGACAGTAGGCTGGGCATGATCACAGCTCAGCTGCATGACAGTGGGCTGGGCATGATCACAGCTCAGCTGCATGACAGTAGGCTGGGCATGATCACAGCTCAGCTGCATGACAGTGGGCTGGGCATGATCACAGCTCAGCTGCATGACAGTAGACTGATCATGATCACAGCTGCATGACAGTAGGCTGGTCATGATCACAGCTGCATGACAGTAGACTGATCATGATCACAGCTGCATGACAGTAGGCTGGTCATGATCATAGCTCAGCTCCAGTGAGGAAGAGAACCATAGAAGGGAAAACACACTATGCTGCTATTGGCCTCCAGGAATCAGAGAGAAATGGGACAGAGATGGGTTTAATTTAGTGAGTGCGCATGATGATTCATCCATGAAATCCTCTTCAGAAAAAGGCATGGCAGACATCCTGAATAGAATGGCATAATCATAGGTGAACGTCATAAAACATCCTCATAAACAACGTCATAAACAACGTCATAAACATCGTCATAAACATCGTCATAAACAACGTCATAAACAACGTCATAAACATCGTCATAAACATCCTCATAAACAACGTCATAAACATCGTCATAAACATCATCGTAAACAACGTCATAAACAACATCATAAACAACGTCATAAACAACATCATAAACAACGTCATAAACATCGTCATAAACATCCTCATAAACAACGTCATAAACAACATCATAAACAACGTCATAAACAACGTCATAAACATCCTCATAAACATCCTCATAAACATCGTCATAAACAACGTCATAAACATCGTCAGGTCTCATAATTTAAATTGTACATCATGCATTCACATGATACACTATACACATTATACTTTGCATGTGAAATGTTGTCCTATAGTGAAACTATAATAAAAAATAAATAAAAAGTACTAGGCCTAATTTGGATTAGGAAGATTTTCCGCAGTAGACTACTACATCCTGATGACAAGTTAATGGGAGTGGAGTCCACTCCTTTATTAGAATCAATAGCTTTATATGGTAGACCTGTAATGAAGGCGGTACTAGATGTATAGACTGTTACGTAATAAAGAAATCACTGTTAACATACTTCTGGGAGGAAAACGTTAACATTAGTACAGTCTATCAAGCAGCATAAACTCTCTACCCCACACAGTGAGTGAAATGATGTGCCTCGCCCTCATTTGGACCCGGGCCTAGGACACTGAAACACAGGCTGCAAACTGACGTTGAGACAACAACAAAAAAAGCTGCGTCTATCTAACGAACCATCCTGTGTCGTTGTAGAGATCCACATCTGATATGATCTCTGCAGGTATTCAAAATATGCATCGTTACCATCGTCCTTTTCCTTGCCCACTCGTGTTGGATTAATTCAACAACTTGTAGCCTATACATTTCTTCTGCACTTGTGTGTGTTTTTTAGGCATGTTATCCTTTACGTTTGAGGGGTGATGCTGGAGTATAGAAACCTCCGCATCCTTTCTCTAATCTAATTGTCAGTCTTGGTATCGCTTGTGAACGTGCAGTCCGCCTCGCACCCTCCTGCCACGTGGTTCCCATCCCAGCCAATCAAACGGCGAGGAGGAATGTCTTCCTGATTCGGTCCATTTATCAGCATCGCGGACTGTGACGACCGCCTTCTCTGTCGACCGAACGAGAGACAACACTACCCTTGCACACAGTTAGGCCAGATAAAGGTAAGATGAAGGCCTTCTATTTTCTATTCTTTTGCGGAATTCGTTTTTTGTTGTTGTAATGACTATAATTGTCTCAAATCGTATAAAATACCCGCTACTTTTGCATTATTTGTCTGATGCCATTGTAGATCCTACATTATTTCCCCGTTATCGTATCATCAGAAATGCAGAGTGTTATACATTTGTCTTTTGCCTTTTCTTTTTCAAGCTATTAATGATTTTCCTAGTTAAATAAAGGTCAAATAAATGAATGACAATGATGGTGCCTGGCCACGGTTTGCAGCTTGGTAGCTTGTCTATTTTTAACCCGTCCCGTCAGCTGGCGAGATGTCACTCCATTTAGAAACGGCAGTGAGGGGGAAAGGAAAAGGGGTCAAGTTGCAACCACACAGCTAGATAACAGTGTTTTATCACTGCTGAACTACTCTGCCACACCTTCCTGTGCCCCCTTTTCACAGGCAAAGACATTTCACTGTTCGTTCATTGCTTGTCATGCAGGTAGCCGTGTGCTTTAGTGCTTTTGGCCAAGTAACCAGGTTCGAATCCCCGAGCCGGCAAGGTGGACATAACTGCTGTTCTGCCCTTGAGAATGGCCGTTATACCCCAACAAGTGCTCCCCTGACGCCTATGACATGGACGTGGATTAAGGCAGCCTCCCTGCTTCAGAGGGGTTGGGTTGGATGCAGAAGACACATTTTCAGTTGAATGCATTCAGTTGTGCGACTGACTCGGTAACTCCCCTTTCCGCGTTCTGTTCTATGCATTGTGGCCAACTACCAGTTTCTGCCTGACATGGTGGACAGAATATTAAATGTAGCAGTCTGTTGCAGATACAATGTAGCCAACTGTGGGTACTTTGTTGTTCCCTTTCAGAGATGCTAAGAAATCAATGTTTCCATTGCACACGCACAGATAAATGTTTAACAAATAGAAATTAAACTATTTATTTTAAAGTTAATCATTAAATTAGGGAGAAAAAACAGCATCAAAAAATACTTATTGTCATACCCAGAGATGAATTAAATAAACGGGCGAATGAACGAAGCTGAATTAAATACTTGAATGTCAAGTCTTTTATTATTTATTTCAGTGTGAGGAAGCCATTTTATAGTAGCCTATCGGCAGGTTCAACTCTGTCTTTCTCCGTCTCTGCACACTGAGACAACCGGGGAAAAAACCCATTGCTGTTATACATGTTAACTACATGTTATAAGTCATGTGTTATAGAGCTGTGTTATCGTAGCTACCACACAAATTATGTTCTGTTTCTTTCAAATGTCAGGTGACATTAGGTGTATTTGTTGCCCAACTGTCGGCTAAACATGAGTCCTGACCAGTGTTGTGAGTGCTATAGAGAAGACAACCTTGTCTGTGTGCATTTATGCTTCTGTTTATGTGGGTTGACATGGGCCCTTCTTCTCCTCTCTGTGCTTTGTAGTCCAATGGAAAGTTTCCACATCATGGACATTTAATACCTGATCATTTTCCATTGTTCCAGTAAGGGGTTGGTTGATGGAGAGTGTGTCTGTCTGGTTTTAGTGGCTTAAAGGATGGAACATGGGGCCTCATTCATCAGGGAAAATCCGATAAAATCGATGACATGAAAACCCATAGTCTGTGTGCAGAACAGTCTAGTACAGACAAGGGTAGGGCCTCAATCTGGTCTAAAATCAAATAGAAAAAACAGTGATTTAAAATCCATCACTCATGTTATGTATTGGAGAACACAGTCCATTTCACCTGGGGCATCTGCAAAAAATACTGAATATAGAGCCTCGATGTGGTTTAAAATCTATATTCTCCAAACATGTTTGAAATGTGTGGTGCTAACTGGGATGTTTCATAGTAGGGTAATGTTTGGGACATTACAGACTTCACAGTAAAAGTATACTATGTTCTGAAATGGCTTTGAACCAAAAGTACACGTCGTGCTGTAGTTCCCCTGTAAAGTGGTACATGTACCTGCCAAAGCCTAGGCAATGTCATGTCTATTCAGATAGTAATTTACTTTGTCATATTGGAAAAAAAATACTTGGATGCAGCATGCAGCAATTGATTTCGGCCTACGACACACATGATTCAGCAGAAAACATTGGTGGAGTAACATGTCAGACGAAGGCTGCATCTTAACCCAGGGGTCATTTGACCAACTCATGCTGCAGAGATCGGTGCTTCAGCCCCGTGGAGCCCCGCCCATACATTTTTTACAAGGACGCACCCATGCTTTGGCAAAACACAGACTGCAGCAACCGTGTAGAGGTTGTGCTGACATCGCAGGACATTGTCTACAGTATTATCTGCACAGGTCTGTCAACTCATTTCCCCATAGCAGTGGGTACATAGGTACAGTCCGTGGACTTTCATGTTGACTTTATGATTTTGTGTTTTATGCTTTTGTTTTTTTATACCTTAAACTTTTCTGTTTTATACTGTTGAATTCTGTCATTGAGCATTTCAAATATTGCCAGATTTCTGTCCTGACTCGCTGTCCTGACTCACTGTCATGATTTCAGTCCTAGATCCTCACTGAGGGCTGGTCTTCAACATTTACCTCTACCCCATCCTGCTTTCTCTCCTCTCTCTCCTCTCTCTCCTCCCTCCCATCCTCCCCTCTCCCATCCTCCTCTCTCTCCCATCCTCCTCCTCTCTCTCCTCTCGCTCATCCTCCTCTCTCTCCTGTCTCCCATCCTCATCTCTCTCATCCTCCTCTCTCTCATCCTCCTCTCTCTCCTGTCTCCCATCCTCCTCTCTCTCATCCTCCTCTCTCTCCTCTCTCCCATCCTCCTCTCTCTCCTCTCTCCCATTCTCCTCTCTCTCATCCTCTTCTCTCTCTCCTCTCTCCCATCCTCCTCTCTCTCCTCTCTCCCATCCTCCTCTCTCTCCTCTCTCCCATCCTCCTCTCTCTCATCCTCCTCTCTCTCCTCTCTCCCATCCTCCTCTCTCCCATCCTCCTCTCTATCCTCTCTCCAATCCTCCTCTCTCCCATCCTCCACTCTCCCATCCTCCTCTCTCTCCTCTCTCCCATCCTCTCTCTCATCCTCCTCTCTCCTCTCTCTCCTCTCTCCCATCCTCCTCTCTCCCACCCTCCTCTTTCTCCTCTTTCTCCTCTCTCCCACCCTCCTCTCTCTCATCCTCCTCTCTCTCTCCTCTCTCCCATCCTCCTCTCTCCTCTCTCCCATCCTCCTCTCTCCTCTCTCCCATCCTCCTCTCTCTCCTCTCTCCCATCCTCCTCTCTCTCATCCTCCTCTCTCTCCTCTCTCCCATCCCCCTCTCCCATCCTCCTCTCTCTCCTCTCTCCAATCCTCCTCTCTCTCCTCTCTCCCATCCTCCTCTCTCCCATCTTCCTCTCTCTCCTCTCTCCCATCCTCCTCTCTCTCGTCCTCCTCTCTCCTCTCTCTCCTCTCTCCCATCCTCCTCTCTCCTCTCTCCCATCCTTCTCTCTCTCCTCTCTCCCATCCTCCTCTCTCTCATCCTCCTCCTCTCTCTCTCATCCTCTTCCTTACTTGTCTCTCCTCTCTTCTCTCCTGTGTAGTTCCAGAACCATGTCCATCCTGAAGATTCATGCTCGTGAGATTTTCGACTCCCGTGGAAACCCCACCGTGGAGGTCGACCTGTACACCAAGAAAGGTAAGAAGAGGTTATACTAGAGCAGGACTATCTGTACACTTTGTTCTCTGTAGGGTCAGGGTTCAACTTTGTTCTCTGTAGGATCGGGGTTCAACTTTGTTCTCTGTAGGGTCGGGGTTTAACTTTGTTCTCTGTAGGGTCGGGGTTCAACTTTGTTCTCTGTAGGATCGCGGTTCAACTTTGTTCTCTGTAGGGTCGAGGTTCAACTTTGTTCTCTGTAGGATCGGGGTTCAACTTTGTTCTCTGTAGGGTTAGGGTTCAACTTTGTTCTCTGTTGGGTCGGGGTTCAACTTTGTTCTCTGTAGGGTTAGGGTTCAACTTTGTTCTCTGTTGGGTCAGGGTTCAACTTTGTTCTCTGTAGGATCGGGGTTCAACTTTGTTCTCTGTAGGGTCAGGGTTCAACTTTGTTCTCTGTAGGGTTAGGGTTCAACTTTGTTCTCTGTTGGGTCGGGATTCAACTTTGTTCTCTGTAGGGTCGGGGTTCAACTTTGTTCTCTGTAGGGATAGGGTTCAACTTTGTTCTCTGTAGGGTTAGGGTTCAACTTTGTTCTCTGTTGGGCTGTTGGGTCGGGGTTCAACTTTGTTCTCTGTAGGGATAGGGTTCAACTTTGTTCTCTGTAGGGTTAGGGTTCAACTTTGTTCTCTGTTGGGCTGTTGGGTCGGGGTTCAACTTTGTTCTCTGTAGGGATAGGATTCAACTTTGTTCTCTGTAGGGATAGGGTTCAACTTTGGGTGCATGTTGTCCATACCACAATTCTCTCCAAGGGGGCCAGTTTTCATAGTTTAAGCCACATTGCCTAGGATACATTTATAACTGTCTGCGGTTATCAGATTTAGAATAAAGCATTGCTAATTATGGAACGCCGTTTGGATCTTTTGATGTAAATTAATACACGTCAAATAACACCATTTGTCCCGTTAAATAAGCTTGTTGACCAATCAGGACCTGCATATGACTGCATGCCACATAATCATTTAACACGTTCATCACTTTTTTTTTTACGTAGCTATTGAACATTGATTACACTATCACTCAAAATGTCATATGTCACAGCGATTCACCGATTGGTATGCTTTGTTGCTGGGAAAGTTTTGTCTCGCGCACCTTCCACATGAGAGGAGACACTCTTTCCCAAGCTCTGGACGGTGCTGGTCAGAAACAAAGCTCGCTAGCTGATGGATGCAAACAATGTTCATCCCCAAAAACACATCAAAACAACATCATCTGTTTCAGTAGCTATAGTTAGCTAGCTAACTATCTAGCTAGGTGTCATCATCTAAAATACCCATCATTTATAAGACAGTTCGTATTTGATTAATGATGGTCAAACTCATCTATGTGTTGTAACGGCGTTCTTCGTTTGTCGCAAGAAAGTCGGACCGAAATGCAGCGTGTTGGTTACTCATGTTTTTTAATGAAGAAAAACGGAACGATACATGAAATAACTAATAAAAAATTTTTTTTTTAAACGGAACGTGAAACCTAAGTACAGCCTATCTGGTGAAACTACACAGAGACAGGAACAATCACCCACGAAATACACAGTGAAACCCAGGCTACCTAAATACGGTTCCCCATCAGAGACAACAAGAATCACCTGACTCTGATTGAGAACCGCCTCAGGCAGCCAAACCTAAACTAAACACACCCCTAATCAACCACAATCCCAATGCCTACAAAAAACACAATACGACAACACAATAACATAAACCCATGTCACACCCTGGCCTGACCAACTAATTAACTAAAACACAAAATACTAAGACCAAGGCGTGACAATGTGAAGCTAGCCACAGTAAGGATTAGCCACAATATTGACATTTGCGGTTCGCCCTTCAAAATAAAAGTTGCTTTATTGAAAGTGATGCAAATTAATACAAATAGTGGAATCATGCCATAATGCAATAGGTGTGGAACGTTGTTATATAAATTCAACAAAATAAAATAATTTGTTTAATTGGACAAAAATCTGTTGAAATCACACTGTGTCTGGAATAGACTTTAGAATTGAATTGAGGGCATATTTATTTCACTGTACAGCTTTACCTATGGATTGTGGATCAATGACATGGAGCATCAGTGTTGAAACTAGCATAGGCAACAACAACATCTCCCGGGACAGAAAACAGTGATGCACATAACACACAACTCTGTCTTTGGGCATGTGGGGAAGGGTTCTTTAAATGTAACATCCAATCAAATTAGGTTTGAACGGCTCCCAACGGACCATTCAAACCGTTTTTGCAATAGAAAATTCTCCAGACCTCCAAGGAAGGTGTGACAACGACGTGATTTTGGAGGTATGGCAACACGAGGCTAGCTGCAGGCTAGTCCCTCTTCTACTGACAGAGTGAGTTAGCTCCAGGCTAGTCCCTCTCCTACTGACAGAGTGAGTTAGCTCCAGGCTAGTCCCTCTCCTACTGACAGAGTGAGTTAGCTGCAGGCAAGTCCCTCTCCTACTGACAGAGTGAGTTAGCTCCAGGCTAGTCCCTCTTCTACTGACAGAGTGAGTTAGCTCCAGGCTAGTCCCTCTCCTACTGACAGAGTGAGTTAGCTCCAGGCTAGTCCCTCTCCTACTGACAGAGTGAGTTAGCTCCAGGCTAGTCCCTCTCCTACTGACAGAGTGAGTTAGCTCCAGGCTAGTCCCTCTCCTACTGACAGAGTGAGTTAGCTGCAGGCTAGTCCCTCTCCTACTGACAGAGTGAGTTAGCTGCAGGCTAGTCCCTCTCCTACTGACAGAGTGAGTTAGCTGCAGACAAGTCCCTCTCCTACTGACAGAGTGAGTTAGCTGCAGGCTAGTCCCTCTCCTACTGACAGAGTGAGTTAGCTGCAGGCTAGTCCCTCTCCTACTGACAGAGTGAATTAGCTCCAGGCTAGTCCCTCTCCTACTGACAGAGTGAGTTATCTGCAGGCTAGTCCCTCTCCTACTGACAGAGTGAGTTTGCTGCAGGCTAGTCCCTCTCCTACTGACAGAGTGAGTTAGCTGCAGGCTAGTCCCTCTCCTACTGACAGAGTGAGTTAGCTCCAGGCTAGTCCCTCTCCTACTGACAGAGTGAGTTAGCTCCAGGCTAGTCCCTCTCCTACTGACAGAGTGAGTTAGCTCCAGGCTAGTCCCTCTCCTACTGACAGAGTGAGTTAGCTCCAGGCTAGTCCCTCTCCTACTGACAGAGTGAGTTAGCTCCAGGCTAGTCCCTCTCCTACTGACAGAGTGAGTTAGCTCCAGGCTAGTCCCTCTCCTACTGACAGAGTGAGTTAGCTCCAGGCTAGTCCCTCTCCTACTGACAGAGTGAGTTAGCTCCAGGCTAGTCCCTCTCCTACTGACAGAGTGAGTTAGCTCCAGGCTAGTCCCTCTCCTACTGACAGAGTGAGTTAGTTGCAGGCTAGTCCCTCTCCTACTGACAGAGTGAGTTAGCTCCAGGCTAGTCCCTCTCCTACTGACAGAGTGAGTTAGCTCCAGGCTAGTCCCTCTCCTACTGACAGAGTGAGTTAGCTCCAGGCTAGTCCCTCTCTGACTGACAGAGTGAGTTAGCTCCAGGCTAGTCCCTCTCCTACTGACAGAGTGAGTTAGCTCCAGGCTAGTCCCTCTCCTACTGACAGAGTGAGTTAGCTCCAGGCTAGTCCCTCTCCTACTGACAGAGTGAGTTAGCTCCAGGCTAGTCCCTCTCCTACTGACAGAGTGAGTTAGCTCCAGGCTAGTCCCTCTCCTACTGACAGAGTGAGTTAGCTCCAGGCTAGTCCCTCTCCTACTGACAGAGTGAGTTAGCTCCAGGCTAGTCCCTCTCCTACTGACAGAGTGAGTTAGCTCCAGGCTAGTCCCTCTCTGACTGACAGAGTGAGATAGCTCCAGGCTAGTCCCTCTCCTACTGACAGAGTTAGCTCCAGGCTAGTCCCTCTCCTACTGACAGAGTGAGTTAGCTGCAGGCTAGTCCCTCTCCTACTGACAGAGTGAGTTAGCTCCAGGCTAGTCCCTCTCCTACTGACAGAGTGAGTTAGCTCCAGGCTAGTCCCTCTCTGACTGACAGAGTGAGTTAGCTCCAGGCTAGTCCCTCTCCTACTGACAGAGTGAGTTAGTTGCAGGCTAGTCCCTCTCCTACTGACAGAGTGAGTTAGCTCCAGGCTAGTCCCTCTCCTACTGACAGAGTGAGTTAGCTCCAGGCTAGTCCCTCTCCTACTGACAGAGTGAGTTAGCTCCAGGCTAGTCCCTCTCCTACTGACAGAGTGAGTTAGCTCCAGGCTAGTCCCTCTCCTACTGACAGAGTGAGTTAGCTCCAGGCTAGTCCCTCTCCTACTGACAGAGTGAGTTAGCTCCAGGCTAGTCCCTCTCCTACTGACAGAGTGAGTTAGCTCCAGGCTAGTCCCTCTCCTACTGACAGAGTGAGTTAGCTCCAGGCTAGTCCCTCTCCTACTGACAGAGTGAGTTAGCTCCAGGCTAGTCCCTCTCCTACTGACAGAGTGAGTTAGCTCCAGGCTAGTCCCTCTCCTACTGACAGAGTGAGTTAGCTCCAGGCTAGTCCCTCTCCTACTGACAGAGTGAGTTAGCTCCAGGCAAGTCCCTCTCCTACTGACAGAGTGAGTTAGCTCCAGGCTAGTCCCTCTCCTACTGACAGAGTGAGTTAGCTCCAGGCTAGTCCCTCTCCTACTGACAGAGTGAGTTAGCTCCAGGCAAGTCCCTCTCCTACTGACAGAGTGAGTTAGCTCCAGGCTAGTCCCTCTTCTACTGACAGAGTGAGTTAGTTGCAGGCTAGTCCCTCTCCTACTGACAGAGTGAGTTAGCTCCAGGCTAGTCCCTCTCCTACTGACAGAGTGAGTTAGCTCCAGGCTAGTCCCTCTCCCTCAGTCGGTTGCAGATACACTGTAGCCAACTGTGGTTACTTTGTTGTTCCCTTTCAGAGATGTCGATGAAATCAATGCTGCTATGTTTCCATTTGCACATCGACAATGGAATAGACATAGTGCACATTTACTACAGATAAATGTTTAAATAAATAGTTTAATTTCCTATCTGTTAGAGTTATTAAACTAGGTTGAACACACAGTAAAATATTTCTTGGCATACCCAGAGATAAATGAAAAACAGGCGAAAGCAAGAAGCTGAATTTAATACTTGAATAAGTATTCTTTATTTATTCAATTGCACAAAACATTTTAGCTATTTAATAGTAGCTTGTCAGCAGGTTCTATCCCTCCATCTCCAATCTGACACTTCTGGTTCCCAAATGGCACCCTATTCCCTATATAGCGCACTACTTTTGCCGTGGTCTATTGGCTATATACCACACCCCCTCATGGTAAGAACAGCCCTTAACTGTGGTCTATTGGCTATATACCACACCCCCTCATGGTAAGAACAGCTCTTAACCCCCTCATGGTAAGAACAGCCCTTAACCCTGGTCTATTGGCCAAATACCACACCCCCTCGTGGTAAGAACAGCCCTTAACCCCCTCATGGTAAGAACAGCCCTTAACCCCCTCGTGGTAAGAACAGCCCTTAACCCCCTCATGGTAAGAACAGCCCTTAACCCCCTCGTGGTAAGAACAGCCCTTAACCCTCTCGTGGTAAGAACAGCCCTTAACCTCCTTGTGGTGAGAACAGCCCTTAACCCTCTCGTGGTAAGAACAGACCTTAACCCCCTCGTGATGAGAACAGCCATTAACCCCCTCGTGATGAGAACAGCCATTAACCCCCTTGTGTTAAGAACTTAACCCCCTCGTGGTAAGAACAGCCCTTAACCCTCTCGTGGTGAGAACAGCCCTTAACCCCCTCGTGGTGAGAACAGCCCTTAACCCCCTCGTGGTAAGAACTTAACCCCCTCGTGGTAAGAACAGCCCTTAACCCTCTCGTGGTGAGAACAGCCCTTAACCCCCTCGTGGTGAGAACAGCCCATAACCCCCTCATGGTGAGAACAGCCCTTAACCCTCTCGTGGTAAGAACAGCCCTTAACCCCCTCGTGGTGAGAACAGCCCTTAACCCCCTCGTGGTGAGAACAGCCCATAACCCCCTCATGGTGAGAACAGCCCTTAACCCTCTCGTGGTAAGAACAGCCCTTAACCCCCTCGTGGTGAGTACAGCCCTTAACCCCCTCGTGGTAAGAACTTAACCCCCTCGTGGTAAGAACAGCCCATAACCCCCTTGTGGTAAGAACAGCCCTTAACCCCCTTGTGGTATGAACTTAACCCCCTCGTGGTAAGAACAGCCCATAACCCCCTCGTGGTGAGAACAGCCCTTAACCCCCTCGTGGTAAGAACTTAACCCCCTCGTGGTAAGAACAGCCCATAACCCCCTCGTGGTAAGAACAGCCCTTAACCCCCTCGTGGTGAGAACAGCCCTTAACCCCCTCGTGGTAAGAACAGCCCATAACCCCCTCGTGGTAAGAACAGCCCATAACCCCCTTGTGGTGAGAACAGCCCTTAACCCCCTCGTGGTAAGAACAGCCCATAACCCCCTCGTGGTAAGAACAGCCCTTAACCCCCTTGTGGTAAGAACTTAACCCCCTCGTGGTAAGAACAGCCCATAACCCCCTCGTGTTAAGAACAGCCCTTAACCCCCTCGTGGTAAGAACTTAACCCCCTCGTGGTAAGAACTTAACCCCCTCGTGGTAAGAACTTAACCCCCTTGTGGTAAGAACTTAACCCCCTCGTGGTAAGAACTTAACCCCCTCGTGGTAAGAACTTAACCCCCTCGTGCTTTATTGCTTAATTCTACTCCATCTTGTTATCCAGGAATTGGTCCTTTTTTTCCTCTTTTTTTCCTGGGGGAATCACTGGAGTCTTCCAATACTTTTCTTCGTGGGAATCTTGAAGTCATATTTAAAGTGTTGTTGATCATACAAGCACAGAACATGACAGACTTGTCATTTGTAATGGGATTACAATTCATTGGAAATCAATACCTTAACTTTCAAGATGTACTTTAAATTTATTTTTATTTTTATCTCAACCAACTAACTATGAGATATCCTGAATGGGATCGGGGTTTCCGCCGCCCTCGTTCAAGAGTGGAGTCCCCGTTTTTGTCGTTCTGCTCCGTGGGCTGAAAACAAAGCAGGTATTTCAACTTAATGAATGAATGTCCAGAATGTTAATGAAGCTATCTGAATTAGGCCACCGAGGAAGAGGAGGGGGGGGTTGAGAGAAGACATGTTGGATTTAACATGGGCTTGAAATCCACCCCCCCCCCAAAAAAAGGGAAAGCGTTTTCCATTTGTCTTGCTCTCTTTTGACCGTTTGTAGGAAGGTTGCTCGGTGCTCTAAGCGAGCAGCTTCACGGTTTCTAGTTTAGGATGGACCAGCCTGATTTGGCATTGGATGCGTCCCGAATGATGCCGGATTACCTTTATACTGCTCCAGAGCCCAAAGGGATTCCCATAGGGCTCTGCTCAAAAGAATGTCATTTTGAAGAGAATAGAGGGCAATTTGGGATACACTTTGTGTTGTCTGCTGCTGTATAAATAGGGTTGGATTGTTGGAGCATGCAGAGATGTAATGTGTCTCTGCTATATAAACACAAAAGGGGTTTGAATTACAGTCGTTACGAGACGGGCTGCATCGTCCTTGTGTTTTCTGTTTTCAGATCCAGTACTAATCCTCTGGGATGAGAGTGACTGTACTCACTGGAAATACTCTTTCAGTTTTCATCTATTTTGTTTTATTTTTTTCTTAGCAGCAGAGGACAGAAGGGACGGGATGGCTGCCATCGAAACGCGTTCGTTTGTTCTGGTCTCTGCTGCTAAAAGAAACACATTCAAAACGTAAAACGGAAGATTTTTTTTTTTCTTCAGTGAGTGCCGTTTTTTAAAAACTTTCTTCAAGTATATTATTTTTTTGAACACGGCACCCAAAGACTTTTTGTTACAACAAACATTTGAGCTGAGCTAATTTCTCTTTCTCTGAGAGTGACTGTCACGTCCTCCGATGGGGGGTTACAACCACAAAAATAACATATTAGTATCTAGACAGAAGGCTTCCGAGTGGTGCAGCTGTCTAAGGAGACCCTGGTTTCATTCCAGACTGTATCTCAGCTGTCTAAGGAGACCCTGGTTTCATTCCAGACTGTATCTCAGCTGTCTAAGGAGACCCTGGTTTCATTCCAGACTGTATCTCAGCTGTCTAAGGTGACCCTGGTTTCATTCCAGGCTGTATCTCAGCTGTCTAAGGAGACCCTGGTTTCATTCCAGACTGTATCTCAGCTGTCTAAGGAGACCCTGGTTTCATTCCAGACTGTATCTCAGCTGTCTAAGGAGACCCTGGTTTCATTCCAGACTGTATCTCAGCTGTCTAAGGAGACCCTGGTTTCATTCCAGACTGTATCTCAGCTGTCTAAGGTGACCCTGGTTTCATTCCAGGCTGTATCTCAGCTGTCTAAGGAGACCCTGGTTTCATTCCAGACTGTATCTCAGCTGTCTAAGGAGACCCTGGTTTCATTCCAGACTGTATCTCAGCTGTCTAAGGAGACCCTGGTTTCATTCCAGACTGTATCTCAGCTGTCTAAGGAGACCCTGGTTCGATTCCAGGCTGTATCTCAGCTGTCTAAGGAGACCCTGGTTCGATTCCAGGCTGTATCACAACCGGACGTGATTTGGGAGTCCCATAGGGCGGCGTATAATTGCCCCAGCGTCGTCCGGGGTTACGGTTTGGCCGGGAGTAGGTTGTCATTGTAAATAAGAATTTGTTCTTAACTGACCTGCCTAGTTAAATAAAGGTGAAAAAATAAAATTAAAAATAAAACTGAATGTAGGCATATGTTAAAAAAAGATACCCTTTCTGAATTCAGACATACTGTATACGTGTCCAAAATACAATATGTTGCATGCTTTGACTGTAGTTGATTTGAAAACAAGTGAAATCACTAAGTCTAAATGAATCTGAATAGGTTTATTGGGCTTGACTGTTGAACTATATCAAGCATCCCATAGCTGATTTCTTGATGCAGATGATTTGATAAGCCTGAACTCATGGCCTAAATCTCTCTTGTGTGTCTCTGTGTTTAAGCTTTAAATCCCTCCCGATCTCAGGACCCCTGTCATTGGTTTAATCAGCATTTTTTAAATATATTTTTTGCCCAATGAGCAGTTAGAACAGTTAGAATCAAATTTACACATCCTGTATCTTTCTTGAATCCAAAATGTCTGACCTTGGTGTGTGTCTGAGCCAGCAGTCGCATCCTGGATGCTGCACTGTGTGTGTGTGTGTGTGTGTGTGTGTGTGTGTGTGTGTGTGTGTGTGTGTGTGTGTGTGTGTGTGTGTGTGTGTGTGTGTGTGTGTGTGTGTGTGTGTGTGTGTGTGTGTGTGTGTGTGTGTTTGTGTGTGTTACATCACATTGATCTGCTTAGCATGTGCAACCCTCTCCTCTCCTCCTCTGGGAACAAAATGTGATTAAAATAGGACCCGAAGGGATACTTGCTGCTCATTGGATAATTTTGATTTCCTGTTGCTTTTACTATGAATAACAAACAACCTTCATACTACTACAGTAGATGTATTTTCCATATTGTCTTGTTCTAAAATGTATTAAATTAATTTGTGTTCCTCATCAATCTACACACAGTACCACATAATGACAAAGCAAAAACAGGTTTTTAGAAATGTTTGCAAATGTATTTGAAAAAAAAAAAAATGAAATACCATAATTACATTAGTATTCAGACCCTTCGTTTTGAGACTCGAAATTGAGATCAGGTGCATCTTGTTTCCATTGATCATCCTTTGAGATGTTTGTACAACTTGATTGAAGTCCACCTGTGGTAAATTCGATTGATTGGACATGATTTGGAAAGGCACACACACCTGTCTATATAAGGTACCACAGTTGACGGTGCATGTCAGAGCAAAAACCAAGCCATGAGGTCGAAGGAATTGTCCGTAGAGCTCCAAGACAGGATTGTGTCGAAGCACAGAACTGGGGAAGGGTACCAAACAATGTCTGCAGCATTAAAGGTCCCGAAGAACACAGTGGCCTCTTCATTCCTAAATGGAAGAAGTTTGGAACAACCAATACTCTTCCTAGAGCTGGCCGCCCGGCCAAACTGAGCAATCGGGGGAGAAAGACCTTGGTCAGGGAGGTGACCAAAAAACCTGATGGTCACTTTGACAGACATCCAGAGTTACTCTGTTGAGATGGGAGAACCTTCCAGAAGGACAACCATCTCTGCTGCACTCCAACAGTCAAGGGCCAGTGGCCAGTGGCCAGACGGAAGCCACTTCTGTAAAAGGCACATGACAGCCCGCATGGAGTTTGCCAAAAGGCACCTACAGGACTCAGACCATGGTCTGATGAAACCAAGATTGAACTCTTTGGCCTGAATGCCAAACGTCGTGTTTGGAGGAAACCTGACACCATCCCTACAGTACGGTGAAGCTTGGTGGCGGCAGCATCATGCTGTGGGGATGTTTTTCAGAGGCAGGGACTGGGAGACTAGTCAGGATCGAGGGAAAGATGAACGGAGAAAGGTACAGAGAGATCCTTGATGAAAATCTGCTCCAGAGCGCTCAGGACCTTAGGCGGAGGCGAAGGTTCGCCTTCCAGCAGGACAACGACCCTCAGCACACAGCCAAGACAATGCAGGAGTGGCTTCTGGACAAGTCTCTAAATTACCTTGAGTGGCCCAGCCAGAGCCCGGACTTGAACCCGGTTGAACATCTCTGGAGAGAACTGAAAATAGCTGCACAGCAAAGCTGCCCATCCAACCTGACAGAGCTTGAAAGGATCTGCAGAGAAGAATGGGAGAAACTCCCCAAATACAGCTGTGCCAAGCTTGTAGCGTCATACCCAAGAAAACTCAAGGCTGTAATCGCTGCCAAAGGTGCTTCAACAAAGTACTAAATAAATGGTCTGAATACTTACATAAATGTAATATTTTTTATTTTTATTTCAATACATTTGTAATAATGTCAATAAACTGTTTTTGCTTTGTCATTATTGGATATTGTGTGGGAAAACGAGGGGGGGGGGGGACTATTGAATCCATTTTAGAATAAGGCTGTAATGTAACAAAATGTGGAAAAAGTCAAGGGGTCTGAATATTTTCCAAATGCACTGTATATTGCCAAAACACAAAGTATGATTTTCACAAAAGATATTTATGGATAGAGATTTTTTTCTGGATCTGAAATGTTGCTGGACATGGCAGTGGGCGTGGCCATTGGCTCTGTCGCCAACCAAACATTTTAGAAGCCCTCTTCTTGGCCAGCGAGACAAAATGTTGCTGTTTTAAAGCTAACTGCTGGGAATTCTACACATATTGCCATTTGGCTGGAGAGAAAATCTCACATGCTTCGTAAACAACAAGTAGATTAACAATAAAATGCGTACTTGCGGGTCCTTTTCCAACAGTGTAGAGTTGAAGATAAAAAAAAATATATACAATTTTTATTATAATAATAATAATAAAATATTTGCAGTTTTAAAGCTAAACATTTTGCCATGGCTTATGCTGTGTTCATATGCTGTCTGAGTGACTCAAACATTCTAACAGAAATCAATGGGGGCCCCATGCTATGACAGAAATCAATGGGGGCCCCATGCTATGACAGAAATCAATGGGGGCCCCATGCTATGACAGAAATCAATGGGGGCCCCATGCTATGACAGAAATCAATGGGGGCCCCATGCTATGACAGAAATCAATGGGGACCCCATGCTATGACAGAAATCAATGGGGACCCCATGCTATGACAGAAATCAATGGGGGCCCCATGCTATGACAGAAATCAATGGGGGCCCCATGCTATGACAGAAATCAATGGGGACCCCATGCTATGACAGAAATCAATGGGGGCCCCATGCTATGACAGAAATCAATGGGGACCCCATGCTATGACAGAAATCAATGGGGACCCCATGCTATGACAGAAATCAATGGGGGCCCTATGCTATGACAGAAATCAATGGGGGCCCCATGCTAAGACAGAAATCGATGGGGGCCCCATGCTATGACAGAAATCAATGGGGGCCCCATGCTACGACAGAAATCAATGGGGGCCCCATGCTATGACAGAAATCCTCCTGAATGCATCATTTAAAAGCCATAATCGTGGATCTAATATTGATGTATTAAGGTCGGTTCAGGGTTGCAGTGACAAACATTTTGAGGATGGATATTTCTAATATTGATTTCTTTAATTAGGAAGCAACAGCCAGCCTCTTGCAGTGAGTCAGGAAATCAATTTAAAACACAGTAGAGTCATTAAAAATCCTCTGTGTTCTCCAGGTCTGTTCAGGGCCGCTGTCCCCAGTGGGGCCTCTACTGGTATCTATGAAGCTCTGGAGCTCCGTGACAACGACAAGACACGCTACCTGGGCAAAGGTACGCTTTTTGATTTTCCCAATATCCTTATAGTACAAAGTCCCCTTCTTTAAAAAAAAAAAATGTTCTGTTACATTTTTTTCTTTCCTTTTCCATCTTCATCCTTCCTTTCTGACACTTCATCAATCTTTCCTCCTCCTGTCAGGGGTGAAAAGGGCTGTTAAATATATCAATGAGTTCTTGGCCCCAGCTTTGTGTCACCAGGTAAATGAACAGTGTGAAGGAGGAACAGGAGTAAGACAGAGAACACTGAAATTAACTGGAGTTGATGACTTTTGAGTGGGTTTGCTTTGATTTGGAACAACTAACTGACCTCTGTCGCAGGCATTCAACAGACGATCACAGATCTGCTAAACCGTTATTACCCAGACAGCAGTAGGGTGACTATAACGGACATCCCTATTCAAGTCAGCGTTCCAAGATGGGTGGATTTAACCGGCAGGCATTTTGTCATTCTATTTCTGTGACGACCCACCTTGATCCCAATAGTAGATCATTCCACTTGACGTTTGTTTATCCAGCCTAGTTGCTGCCACCCAAAGCAGCTAGTCTTAGCGAGAGCTCTGTGATCGTCTGGTAATGCCTCCTGCTGCTGCTGCATGGTCTACTTCTCCCTGGGTCGTGACGCTCTGCTTGTCCCCTCTGCAGGTGTCTCAAAAGCCGTTGATCATATCAATAAAACTATTGCACCTGCGCTTGTACGGCAGGTAGGAACATTCACTGTTTGACTAACATTGACAGCGTTGTGCTGGTGTCGAGTCAGAGTTGCAAAGAGTTTACAGTGCGAGATGGAATAGTCACGGCGGTATGTTTGTCATGCAGTAGATTGCTAAACACGGTCCTGACTGAAGACAATTGAGTCAAAGTGGTAAGTTATCTCTATATAGTATGTATTAATAGTATCTTTGCATTTTTTTTTGTCTGTTACATTTATCTCTTGAGTTGTTGTAGAAATACAGCACTGTATTTTGATCACTGTCAATGTGATTACTGTCCTTGAGCACAGTGAGCGCCAAAGATCTCTTCACCTAACCTGCCTAGTAACACCTCAAGATGCTGCGTGCAGTGTGTACTAGTGAACCATAAACGTCCTTCAAGCCTGGTGTTTTGCGCTAACCTGTTTGAACTTTGAACTAACCTTTTTGTCTGTTTGTTGTCAGTTCCTCTCATCTCTAATGACTGGTGTGTTGTTCTGTGTCTGTCCTGTCCTGTTGTTCAGAATGTCAGCGTCCTGGAGCAGGAGAAGGTTGACCAGCTGATGCTGGACATGGATGGCACAGAGAACAAGTGTAAGTTGGGGAAACATTTTACTTAGAGCCTGCAGGTATAAGGCTTTATAACTTGGTATTAACATGTATGAGCCTTTATTATCAGGCATAGATAAGTGATAGTTGGGTGATGGATGCCTCGCGAACCGTATGTCCCACTTTAAACAAACTGATTAGAGCAGTCACTAAGTCTTTATGAGCACTACGTGGATGGTTCACATTTCATTTAGACAAAATTGCTAAATGTTAGCTGCTTCTCTTGGCTTATTTATTAGTTGTGAATATTCAGCAGGCAGAGCAAAAAGTTAAAGTTAAGCATAGGGACTGATGGGTTAGGGACTGATGGGTTAGGGTTAGGGACTAATAGGTTAGGGTTAGGGACTGATAGGTTAGGGACTGATAGGTTAGGGTTAGGGACTAATAGGTTAGGGTTAGGGACTGATGGGTTAGGGACTGATGGGTTAGGGACTGATGGGTTAGGGACTGATGGGTTAGGGACTGATAAGTTAGGGTTAGGGACTGATAGGTTAGGGACTGATAGGTTAGGGTTAGGGACTAATAGGTTAGGGTTAGGGACTAATAGGTTAGGGTTAGGGACTGATGGGTTAGGGACTGATAGGATAGGATAAGTAATCCTTCTCCCCCCCCCCCCCTTAAATGATTTAGATGCACTATTGTAAAGTGGCTGTTCCACTGGATGTCAGAAGGTGAATTCACCAATTTGTAAGTCGCTCTGGATAAGAGCGTCTGCTAAATGACTTAAATGTAAATGTAAATGTTAGGGTTAGGGACTGATAGGTTAGGGACTGATAGGTTAGAGTTAGGGACTAATAGGTTAGGGTTAGGGACTAATAGGTTAGGGTTAGGGACTGATGGGTTAGGGACTGATGGGTTAGGGACTGATGGGTTAGGGTTAGGGACTAATAGGTTAGGGTTAGGGACTGATGGGTTAGGGACTGATGGGTTAGGGACTGATGGGTTAGGGACTGATGGGTTAGGGACTGATGGGTTAGGGACTGATAAGTTAGGGTTAGGGACTGATAGGTTAGGGACTGATAGGTTAGGGTTAGGGACTAATAGGTTAGGGTTAGGGACTAATAGGTTAGGGTTAGGGACTGATGGGTTAGGGACTGATAGGTTAGGGTTAGGGACTGATAGGTTAGGGACTGATGGGTTAGGGTTAGGGACTAATAGGTTAGGGTTAGGGATTGATGGGTTAGGGACTGATAGGTTAGGGTTAGGGACTGATAGGTTAGGGACTGATAGGTTAGGGTTAGGGACTAATAGGTTAGGGTTAGGGATTGATGGGTTAGGGACTGATAAGTTAGGGTTAGGGACTGATAGGTTAGGGACTGATAGGTTAGGGACTGATAGGTTAGGGTTAGGGACTAATAGGTTAGGGACTGATAGGTTAGGGTTAGGGACTGATGGGTTAGGGACTAATAGGTTAGGGTTAGGGACTGATGGGTTAGGGACTGATAGGTTAGGGTTAGGGACTAATAGGTTAGGGTTAGGGATTGATGGGTTAGGGACTGATAGGTTAGGGTTAGGGACTAATAGGTTAGGGTTAGGGACTAATAGGTTAGGGTTAGGGACTGATGGGTTAGGGACTGATAGGATAGGATAAGTAATCCTTCTCACCCCCCCCCCCTTAAATGATTTAGATGCACTATTGTAAAGTGGCTGTTCCACTGGATGTCAGAAGGTGAATTCACCAATTTGTAAGTCGCTCTGGATAAGAGCGTCTGCTAAATGACTTAAATGTAAATGTAAATGTTAGGGTTAGGGACTGATAGGTTAGGGACTGATAGGTTAGAGTTAGGGACTAATAGGTTAGGGTTAGGGACTAATAGGTTAGGGTTAGGGACTGATGGGTTAGGGACTGATAGGTTAGGGTTAGGGACTGATAGGTTAGGGACTGATAGGTTAGGGTTAGGGACTAATAGGTTAGGGTTAGGGACTGATGGGTTAGGGACTGATGGGTTAGGGACTGATGGGTTAGGGACTGATAGGTTAGGGTTAGGGACTGATAGGTTAGGGACTGATAGGTTAGGGTTAGGGACTAATAGGTTAGGGTTAGGGACTAATAGGTTAGGGTTAGGGACTGATGGGTTAGGGACTGATAGGTTAGGGTTAGGGACTGATAGGTTAGGGACTGATAGGTTAGGGTTAGGGACTAATAGGTTAGGGTTAGGGACTGATAGGTTAGGGTTAGGGATTGATGGGTTAGGGACTGATAAGTTAGGGTTAGGGACTGATAGGTTAGGGACTGATAGGTTAGGGTTAGGGACTAATAGGTTAGGGTTAGGGACTGATAGGTTAGGGACTGATGGGTTAGGGACTGATAGGTTAGGGACTGATAGGTTAGGGTTAGGGACTAATAGGTTAGGGTTAGGGACTAATAGGTTAGGGTTAGGGACTAATAGGTTAGGGTTAGGGACTGATGGGTTAGGGACTGATAGGATAGGATAAGTAATCCTTCTCCCCCCCCCCCCCTTAAATGATTTAGATGCACTATTGTAAAGTGGCTGTTCCACTGGATGTCAGAAGGTGAATTCACCAATTTGTAAGTCGCTCTGGATAAGAGCGTCTGCTAAATGACTTAAATGTAAATGTAAATGTTAGGGTTAGGGACTGATAGGTTAGGGACTGATAGGTTAGAGTTAGGGACTAATAGGTTAGGGTTAGGGACTAATAGGTTAGGGTTAGGGACTGATGGGTTAGGGACTGATAGGTTAGGGTTAGGGACTGATAGGTTAGGGACTGATAGGTTAGGGTTAGGGACTAATAGGTTAGGGTTAGGGACTGATGGGTTAGGGACTGATGGGTTAGGGACTGATGGGTTAGGGACTGATAGGTTAGGGTTAGGGACTGATAGGTTAGGGACTGATAGGTTAGGGTTAGGGACTGATAGGTTAGGGTTAGGGACTAATAGGTTAGGGTTAGGGACTAATAGGTTAGGGTTAGGGACTGATGGGTTAGGGACTGATAGGTTAGGGTTAGGGACTAATACGTTAGGGTTAGGGATTGATGGGTTAGGGACTGATGGGTTAGGGACTGATGGGTTAGGGACTGATAGGGTTAGGGACTAATAGGTTAGGGACTGATGGGTTAGGGATTGATGGGTTAGGGACTAATAGGTTAGGGTTAGGGACTGATGGGTTAGGGACTGATAGGTTAGGGTTATGGACTAATAGGTTAGGGACTGATGGGTTAGGGACTGATAGGTTAGGGACTGATAGGTTAGGGTTAGGGACTAATAGGTTAGGGTTAGGGACTAATAGGTTAGGGTTAGGGACTGATGGGTTAGGGACTGATAGGTTAGGGACTGATGGGTTAGGGACTAATAGGTTAGGGTTAGGGACTAATAGGTTAGGGTTAGGGACTGATGGGTTAGGGACTGATGGGTTAGGGACTGATGGGTTAGGGACTGATGGGTTAGGGACTGATGGGTTAGGGACTGATGGGTTAGGGACTGATAAGTTAGGGTTAGGGACTGATAGGTTAGGGACTGATAGGTTAGGGTTAGGGACTAATAGGTTAGGGTTAGGGACTAATAGGTTAGGGTTAGGGACTGATGGGTTAGGGACTGATAGGATAGGATAAGTAATCCTTCTCCCCCCCTTAAATGATTTAGATGCACTATTGTAAAGTGGCTGTTCCACTGGATGTCAGAAGGTGAATTCACCAATTTGTAAGTCGCTCTGGATAAGAGCGTCTGCTAAATGACTTAAATGTAAATGTAAATGTTAGGGTTAGGGACTGATAGGTTAGGGACTGATAGGTTAGAGTTAGGGACTAATAGGTTAGGGTTAGGGACTAATAGGTTAGGGTTAGGGACTGATGGGTTAGGGACTGATAGGTTAGGGTTAGGGACTGATAGGTTAGGGACTGATAGGTTAGGGTTAGGGACTAATAGGTTAGGGTTAGGGATTGATGGGTTAGGGACTGATAAGTTAGGGTTAGGGACTGATAGGTTAGGGACTGATAGGTTAGGGTTAGGGACTAATAGGTTAGGGTTAGGGACTAATAGGTTAGGGTTAGGGACTGATGGGTTAGGGACTGATAGGTTAGGGTTAGGGACTAATACGTTAGGGTTAGGGATTGATGGGTTAGGGACTGATGGGTTAGGGACTGATGGGTTAGGGACTGATAGGGTTAGGGACTAATAGGTTAGGGACTGATGGGTTAGGGATTGATGGGTTAGGGACTAATAGGTTAGGGTTAGGGACTGATGGGTTAGGGACTGATAGGTTAGGGTTATGGACTAATAGGTTAGGGACTGATGGGTTAGGGACTGATAGGTTAGGGACTGATAGGTTAGGGTTAGGGACTAATAGGTTAGGGTTAGGGACTAATAGGTTAGGGTTAGGGACTGATGGGTTAGGGACTGATAGGTTAGGGTTAGGGACTAATAGGTTAGGGTTAGGGACTGATGGGTTAGGGACTGATAGGATAGGATAAGTAATCCTTCTCACCCCCCCCTTAAATGATTTAGATGCACTATTGTAAAGTGGCTGTTCCACTGGATGTCAGAAGGTGAATTCACCAATTTGTAAGTCGCTCTGGATAAGAGCGTCTGCTAAATGACTTAAATGTAAATGTAAATGTTAGGGTTAGGGGCTGATAGGTTAGGGACTGATAGGTTAGAGTTAGGGACTAATAGGTTAGGGTTAGGGACTAATAGGTTAGGGTTAGGGACTGATGGGTTAGGGACTGATAGGTTAGGGTTAGGGACTGATAGGTTAGGGACTGATAGGTTAGGGTTAGGGACTAATAGGTTAGGGTTAGGGATTGATGGGTTAGGGACTGATAAGTTAGGGTTAGGGACTGATAGGTTAGGGACTGATAGGTTAGGGTTAGGGACTAATAGGTTAGGGTTAGGGACTAATAGGTTAGGGTTAGGGACTAATAGGTTAGGGTTAGGGACTGATGGGTTAGGGACTGATAGGTTAGGGTTAGGGACTAATACATTAGGGTTAGGGACTGATGGGTTAAGGACTGATAGGTTAGGGTTAGGGACTGATGGGTTAGGGTTATGGACTGATGGGTTAGGGACTGATAAGTTAGGGTAGGGACTGATAGGTTAGGTTTAGGGACTGATAGGTTAGGGCTAGGGACTGATGGGTTAGGGACTGATAGGTTAGGGACTGATAGTTTAGGGCTAGAGACTGATGGGTTAGGGACTGATAGGTTAGGGCTAGGGACTGATGCGTTAGGGACTGATAGGTTAGGGACTGATAGTTTAGGGCTAGGGACTGATGGGTTAGGGACTGATAGGTTAGGGTTAGGGACTGATGGGTTATGGTTATGGACTGATGGGTTATGGTTATGGACTGATGGGTTAGGGTTAGGGACTGATGGGTTAGGGACTGATAAGTTAGGGTTAGGGACTGATGGGTTAGGGACTGATAGGTTAGGGACTGATAGGTTAGGGTTAGGGACTAATAGGTTAGGGTTAGGGACTGATAGGTTAGGGTTAGGGACTAATAGGTTAGGGTTAGGGACTGATGGGTTAGGGACTGATGGGTTAGGGACTGATGGGTTAGGGACTGATGGGTTAGGGACTGATAGGTTAGGGACTGATAGGTTAGGGTTAGGGATTGATGGGTTAGGGACTGATGGGTTAGGGACTGATGGGTTAGGGACTGATGGGTTAGGGACTGATAGGTTAGGGACTGATGGGTTAGGGTTAGGGACTGATAGGTTAGGGACTGATAGGTTAGGGTTAGGGACTGATGGGTTAGGGACTGATAGGTTAGAGTTAGGGACTGATAGGTTAGGGTTAGGGACTGATAGGTTAGGGTTAGGGACTGATAGGTTAGGGTTAGGGACTGATGGGTTAGGGACTGATGGGTTAGGGACTGATAGGTTAGGGACTGATAGGTTAGGGTTAGGGATTGATGGGTTAGGGACTGATGGGTTAGGGACTGATGGGTTAGGGACTGATGGGTTAGGGACTGATAGGTTAGGGACTGATGGGTTAGGGTTAGGGACTGATAGGTTAGGGACTGATAGGTTAGGGTTAGGGACTGATGGGTTAGGGACTGATAGGTTAGAGTTAGGGACTGATAGGTTAGAGTTAGGGACTGATAGGTTAGGGTTAGGGACTGATAGGTTAGGGTTAGGGACTGATAGGTTAGGGTTAGGGACTGATGGGTTAGGGACTGATAGGTTAGGGTTAGGGACTAATAGGTTAGGGTTAGGGACTGATGGGTTAGGGTTAGGGACTGATAGGTTAGGGTTAGGGACTGATGGGTTAGGGACTGATAGGTTAGGGTTAGGGACTGATAGGTTAGGGACTGATAGGTTAGGGACTGATAGGTTAGGGTTAGGGACTGATAGGTTAGGGTTAGGCACTGATAGGTTAGGGTTAGGGACTGATAGGTTAGGGACTGATAAGTTAGGGACTGATAGGTTAGGGACTGATAGGTTAGGGTTAGGGACTGATGGGTTAGGGTTAGGGACTGATAGGTTAGGGTTAGGGACTAATAGGTTAGGGTTAGGGACTAATAGGTTAGGGTTAGGGACTGATGGGTTAGGGACTGATAGGTTAGGGTTAGGGACTAATAGGTTAGGGTTAGGGACTAATAGGTTAGGGTTAGGGACTGATGGGTTAGGGACTGATAGGTTAGGGTTAGGGACTAATAGGTTAGGGTTAGGGACTAATAGGTTAGGGTTAGGGACTGATGGGTTAGGGACTGATAGGATAGGATAAGTAATCCTTCTCACCCCCCCCCCCTTAAATGATTTAGATGCACTATTGTAAAGTGGCTGTTCCACTGGATGTCAGAAGGTGAATTCACCAATTTGTAAGTCGCTCTGGATAAGAGCGTCTGCTAAATGACTTAAATGTAAATGTAAATGTTAGGGTTAGGGACTGATAGGTTAGGGACTGATAGGTTAGAGTTAGGGACTAATAGGTTAGGGTTAGGGACTAATAGGTTAGGGTTAGGGACTGATGGGTTAGGGACTGATAGGTTAGGGTTAGGGACTGATAGGTTAGGGACTGATAGGTTAGGGTTAGGGACTAATAGGTTAGGGTTAGGGATTGATGGGTTAGGGACTGATAAGTTAGGGTTAGGGACTGATAGGTTAGGTTTAGGGACTAATAGGTTAGGGTTAGGGACTAATAGGTTAGGGTTAGGGACTGATGGGTTAGGGACTGATAGGTTAGGGTTAGGGACTAATACGTTAGGGTTAGGGATTGATGGGTTAGGGACTGATGGGTTAGGGTTAGGGACTGATGGGTTAGGGACTGATAGGTTAGGGTTAGGGACTAATAGGTTAGGGTTAGGGACTAATAGGTTAGGGTTAGGAACTGATGGGTTAGGGACTGATAGGTTAGGGTTAGGGACTAATACGTTAGGGTTAGGGACTGATGGGTTAAGGACTGATAGGTTAGGGTTAGGGACTAATACGTTAGGGTTAGGGACTGATGGGTTAAGGACTGATAGGTTAGGGTTGGGGACTGATGGGTTAGGGTTATGGACTGATGGGTTAGGGACTGATAAGTTAGGGTAGGGACTGATAGGTTAGGTTTAGGGACTGATAGGTTAGGGCTAGGGACTGATGGGTTAGGGACTGATAGGTTAGGGACTGATAGTTTAGGGCTAGGGACTGATGGGTTAGGGACTGATAGGTTAGGGCTAGGGACTGATGGGTTAGGGACTGATAGGTTAGGGACTGATAGTTTAGGGCTAGGGACTGATGGGTTAGGGACTGATAGGTTAGGGTTAGGGACTGATGGGTTATGGTTATGGACTGATGGGTTATGGTTATGGACTGATGGGTTAGAGTTAGGGACTGATGGGTTAGGGACTGATAAGTTAGGGTTAGGGACTGATGGGTTAGGGACTGATAGGTTAGGGACTGATAGGTTAGGGTTAGGGACTAATAGGTTAGGGTTAGGGACTGATAGGTTAGGGTTAGGGACTAATAGGTTAGGGTTAGGGACTGATGGGTTAGGGACTGATGGGTTAGGGACTGATAGGTTAGGGACTGATAGGTTAGGGTTAGGGATTGATGGGTTAGGGACTGATGGGTTAGGGACTGATGGGTTAGGGACTGATGGGTTAGGGACTGATAGGTTAGGGACTGATGGGTTAGGGTTAGGGACTGATAGGTTAGGGACTGATAGGTTAGAGTTAGGGACTGATAGGTTAGGGTTAGGGACTGATAGGTTAGGGTTAGGGACTGATGGGTTAGGGACTGATAGGTTAGGGTTAGGGACTAATAGGTTAGGGTTAGGGACTGATGGGTTAGGGTTAGGGACTGATAGGTTAGGGACTGATAGGTTAGGGTTAGGGACTGATGGGTTAGGGACTGATAGGTTAGGGTTAGGGACTGATAGGTTAGGGACTGATAGGTTAGGGACTGATAGGTTAGGGTTAGGGACTGATAGGTTAGGGACTGATAGGTTAGGGTTAGGGACTGATAGGTTAGGGACTGATAGGTTAGGGACTGATAGGTTAGGGTTAGGGACTGATAGGTTAGGGTTAGGAACTGATAGGTTAGGGTTAGGGACTGATAGGTTAGGGACTGATAAGTTAGGGACTGATAGGTTAGGGACTGATAGGTTAGGGTTAGGGACTGATGGGTTAGGGTTAGGGACTGATAGGTTAGGGACTGATAGGTTAGGGTTAGGGACTAATAGGTTAGGGTTAGGGACTAATAGGTTAGGGTTAGGGACTGATGGGTTAGGGACTGATAGGTTAGGGTTAGGGACTAATAGGTTAGGGTTAGGGACTAATAGGTTAGGGTTAGGGACTGATGGGTTAGGGACTGATAGGATAGGATAAGTAATCCTTCTCACCCCCCCCCCCTTAAATGATTTAGATGCACTATTGTAAAGTGGCTGTTCCACTGGATGTCAGAAGGTGAATTCACCAATTTGTAAGTCGCTCTGGATAAGAGCGTCTGCTAAATGACTTAAATGTAAATGTAAATGTTAGGGTTAGGGACTGATAGGTTAGGGACTGATAGGTTAGAGTTAGGGACTAATAGGTTAGGGTTAGGGACTAATAGGTTAGGGTTAGGGACTGATGGGTTAGGGACTGATAGGTTAGGGTTAGGGACTGATAGGTTAGGGACTGATAGGTTAGGGTTAGGGACTAATAGGTTAGGGTTAGGGATTGATGGGTTAGGGACTGATAAGTTAGGGTTAGGGACTGATAGGTTAGGGACTGATAGGTTAGGGTTAGGGACTAATAGGTTAGGGTTAGGGACTAATAGGTTAGGGTTAGGGACTGATGGGTTAGGGACTGATAGGTTAGGGTTAGGGACTAATACGTTAGGGTTAGGGATTGATGGGTTAGGGACTGATGGGTTAGGGTTAGGGACTGATGGGTTAGGGACTGATAGGGTTAGGGACTAATAGGTTAGGGACTGATGGGTTAGGGATTGATGGGTTAGGGACTAATAGGTTAGGGTTAGGGACTGATGGGTTAGGGACTGATAGGTTAGGGTTATGGACTAATAGGTTAGGGTTAGGGACTGATGGGTTAGGGACTGATGGGTTAGGGACTGATAGGTTAGGGTTAGAGACTGATGGGTTAGGGTTAGGGACTGATGGGTTAGGGACTGATGGGTTAGGGTTAGGGACTGATGGGTTAGGGACTGATGGGTTAAGGACTGATAGGTTAGGGTTAGGGACTGATGGGTTAGGGACTGATGGGTTAGGGTTATGGACTGATGGGTTAGGGACTGATAAGTTAGGGTAGGGACTGATAGGTTAGGTTTAGGGACTGATAGTTTAGGGCTAGGGACTGATGGGTTAGGGACTGATAGGTTAGGGACTGATAGTTTAGGGCTAGGGACTGATGGGTTAGGGACTGATAGGTTAGGGTTAGGGACTGATGGGTTATGGTTATGGACTGATGGGTTATGGTTATGGACTGATGGGTTATGGTTATGGACTGATGGGTTAGGGTTAGGGACTGATGGGTTAGGGACTGATGGGTTAGGGACTGATAGGTTAGGGACTGATAGGTTAGGGTTAGGGACTAATAGGTTAGGGTTAGGGACTGATAGGTTAGGGTTGGGGACTGATGGTTTAGGGACTGATATGTTAGGGACTGATAGGTTAGGGTTAGGGACTAATAGGTTAGGGTTAGGGACTGATGGGTTAGGGACTGATGGGTTAGGGACTGATAGGTTAGGGACTGATGGGTTAGGGTTAGGGACTGATAGGTTAGGGACTGATAGGTTAGGGTTAGGGACTGATGGGTTAGGGTTAGGGACTGATGGGTTAGGGACTGATGGGTTAGGGACTGATAGGTTAGGGACTGATAGGTTAGGGTTAGGGACTAATAGGTTAGGGTTAGGGACTGATGGGTTAGGGACTGATGGGTTAGGGACTGATAGGTTAGGGACTGATAGGTTAGGGTTAGGGATTGATGGGTTAGGGACTGATGGGTTAGGGACTGATAGGTTAGGGACTGATGGGTTAGGGTTAGGGACTGATAGGTTAGGGACTGATTGGTTAGGGCTAGGGACTGATGGGTTAGGGACTGATAGGTTAGGGTTAGGGACTGATAGGTTAGGGACTGATAGGTTAGGGTTAGGGACTGATAGGTTAGGGACTGATGGGTTAGGGACTGATAGGTTAGGTTTAGGGACTAATAGGTTAGGGTTAGGGACTGATGGGTTAGGGTTAGGGACTGATAGGTTAGGGACTGATAGGTTAGGGTTAGGGACTGATGGGTTAGGGACTGATAGGTTAGGGTTAGGGACTGATAGGTTAGGGACTGATAGGTTAGGGTTAGGGACTGATAGGTTAGGGTTAGGGACTGATGGGTTAGGGTTAGGGACTGATGGGTTAGGGTTAGGGACTGATAGGTTAGGGACTGATAGGTTAGGGACTGATAGGTTAGGGTTAGGGACTGATAGGTTAGGGACTGATAGGTTAGGGTTAGGGACTGATAGGTTAGGGTTAGGGACTGATAGGTTAGGGACTGATAGGTTAGGGTTAGGGACTGATAGGTTAGGGTTAGGGACTGATAGGTTAGGGTTAGGGACTGATAGGTTAGGGACTGATAGGTTAGGGTTAGGGACTGATAGGTTAGGGACTGATAGGTTAGGGTTAGGGACTGATAGGTTAGGAGTTACATTTAGATGTAGAAATGGTGAGCTGCCGGCTGTACACTGCCTTATTTATTCACAGCATCGAGTTAACATGGAGATTCTGGTTACACATTACATATACAGCACACCAGTGTACTAGGCGTCAATGCAAAGTCCCCAAATAGGCTTTCGTTGTCCCCTTGAAGAGAATAGAATACAGAAAAGAGAATTTGTTTACAGAAAAGAGAATAGAAGCTGTTTATAGAAAAGAGAATAGAAGCTGTATACAGAAAAGAGAATATAAGCTGTTTATAGAAAAGAGAATAGAAGCTGTTTATAGAAAAGAGAATAGAAGCTGTATATAGAAAAGAGAATAGAAGCTGTATATAGAAAAGAGAATAGAATCTGTTTATAGAAAATATAATAGAAGCTGTTTATAGAAAAGATAATAGAAGCTGTATACAGAAAAGAGAATAGAAGATGTTTATAGAAAAGAGAATAGAAGCTGTTTATTGAAAAGAGAATAGAAGCTGTATACAGAAAAGAGAATAGAAGCTGTTTATAGAAAAGAGAATAGAAGCTGTTTATAGAAAAGAGAATAGAAGCTGTTTATAGAAAAGAGAATAGAAGCTGTATACAGAAAAGATAATAGAAGCTGTATATAGAAAAGAGAATATAAGCTGTTTATAGAAAAGAGAATAGAAGCTGTATACAGAAAAGAGAATAGAAGATGTTTATAGAAAAGAGAATAGAAGCTTTTTATAGAAAAGAGAATAGAAGCTGTATACAGAAAAGAGAATAGAATCTGTTTATAGAAAAGATAATAGAAGCTGTATACAGAGAATATAATAGAAGCTATTTATAGAAAATCACTGTATTGGCTGTTAAATCTTGGAACCGAGAACTAAATTTAGGGTTCCAGCTATTAATTATGATAACAGTCATTCACAATAGACTACTGGCTCTCTTTTGGTTCCCCCCTCAGCTAAGTTTGGTACCAAGCGTTAGGATGAAGTTTAGTCTTGGGGTTGGTAGACATGGGGTTGGTTCTCTGCCAGGAACCACTTTTTAAAACCAACGATGAGAGGAGTAAGAGGCAGAAAAGAGCTGTATGGGCACTTACCTCCTCTCCACGCCCCCTCCCCCCCAGCTAAGTTTGGTGCCAACGCCATCCTGGGCGTGTCCCTGGCTGTGTGCAAGGCCGGTGCTGCTGAGAAAGGTGTCCCCCTGTACCGTCACATCGCTGACCTCGCTGGCAACCCCGATGTCATCCTACCCGTCCCCGTAAGCCTGTGTTTAGATTGTATATTTATGTGACTGACTTTGGCTCGGGCCTCAGTCTCCTGCTACCAATAACGTTAGTCCTCCGAGCTAAAGCCTAGGCACTGGGCTCGGGGAGTTAACACAACTCTACAGGTTTCAGACAACATTACTCATCACCCCATAGTTGTAAATGAGAACTTGATCTCAACTGGCCTACCTGGTTAAATAAAAGGTGAAATAAAATAAATAAATAAAATAGTGGTTCACTCAATGACCTCTTATATGTACAACAAGACTTTACTTAACGTGAACTGTAATTAGAAACTTAAGCTCAAACCTCTGTTGTCTCCGTCCAAGGCCTTCAACGTGATCAACGGAGGTTCCCACGCAGGCAACAAGCTGGCCATGCAGGAGTTCATGATCCTCCCTGTAGGAGCCAGCACCTTCAAGGAGGCCATGAGGATCGGAGCCGAGGTCTACCACAACCTGAAGAACGTCATCAAGAAGAAGTACGGCCAGGACGCCACTAACGTGGGAGACGAGGGAGGCTTCGCCCCCAACATCCTGGAGAACAAGGAAGGTGAGAGAGAGAAAGATGTAGGGATAGGTTGAGAGATGTAGGGATAGGTTGAGAGATGTAGGGAGGGGTTGAGAGATGTAGGGATAGGTTGAGAGATGTAGGGAGGGGTTGAGAGATGTAGGGATAGGTTGAGAGATGTAGGGAGGGGTTGAGAGATGTAGGGATAGGTTGAGAGATGTAGGGAGGGGTTGAGAGATGTAGGGATAGGTTGAGAGATGTAGGGAGGGGTTGAGAGATGTAGGGATAGGTTGAGAGATGTAGGGAGGGCTTGAGGGAGGGAGGGGTTGAGAGATGTAGGGAGGGGTTGAGAGATGTAGGGAGGGGTTGAGAGATGTAGGGATAGGTTGAGAGATGTAGGGAGGGGTTGAGAGATGTAGGGAGGGGTTGAGAGATGTAGGGAGGGGTTGAGAGATGTAGGGTTGGGTTGAGAGATGTAGGGAGGGGTTGAGAGATGTAGGGTTGGATTGAGAGATGTAGGGAGGGGTTGAGAGATGTAGGGAGGGGTTGAGAGATGTAGGGAGGGGTTGAGAGATGTAGGGAGGGGTTGAGAGATGTAGGGAGGGGTTGAGAGATGTAGGGAGGGGTTGAGAGATGTAGGGAGGGGTTGAGAGATGTAGGGAGGGGTTGAGAGATGTAGGGAGGGGGTTGAGAGATGTAGGGAGGGATTGAGGGAGGGAGGGGTTGAGAGATGTAGGGAGGGGTGGAGAGATGTAGGGAGGGGTTGAGAGATGTAGGGAGGGGTTGAGAGATGTAGGGAGGGGTTGAGAGATGTAGGGAGGGGTGGAGAGATGTAGGGAGGGGTTGAGAGATGTAGGGAGGGGTTGAGAGATGTAGGGAGGGATTGAGGGAGGGAGGGAGGGGTTGAGAGATGTAGGGAGGGGTGGAGAGATGTAGGGAGGGGTTGAGAGATGTAGGGATAGGTTGAGAGATGTAGGGAGGGGTTGAGAGATGTAGGGATAGGTTGAGAGATGTAGGGAGGGGTTGAGAGATGTAGGGATAGGTTGAGAGATGTAGGGAGGGGTTGAGAGATGTAGGGATAGGTTGAGAGATGTAGGGAGGGCTTGAGGGAGGGAGGGGTTGAGAGATGTAGGGAGGGGTTGAGAGATGTAGGGAGGGGTTGAGAGATGTAGGGATAGGTTGAGAGATGTAGGGAGGGGTTGAGAGATGTAGGGAGGGGTTGAGAGATGTAGGGAGGGGTTGAGAGATGTAGGGTTGGGTTGAGAGATGTAGGGAGGGGTTGAGAGATGTAGGGTTGGGTTGAGAGATGTAGGGAGGGGTTGAGAGATGTAGGGAGGGGTTGAGAGATGTAGGGAGGGGTTGAGAGATGTAGGGAGGGGTTGAGAGATGTAGGGAGGGGTTGAGAGATGTAGGGAGGGGTTGAGAGATGTAGGGAGGGGTTGAGAGATGTAGGGAGGGGTTGAGAGATGTAGGGAGGGGTTGAGAGATGTAGGGAGGGGTTGAGAGATGTAGGGAGGGATTGAGGGAGGGAGGGGTTGAGAGATGTAGGGAGGGGTGGAGAGATGTAGGGAGGGGTTGAGAGATGTAGGGAGGGGTTGAGAGATGTAGGGAGGGATTGAGGGAGGGAGGGAGGGGTTGAGAGATGTAGGGAGGGGTGGAGAGATGTAGGGAGGGGTTGAGAGATGTAGGGAGGGGTTGAGAGATGTAGGGAGGGATTGAGAGATGTAGGGATAGGTTGAGAGATGTAGGGAGGGGTTGAGAGATGTAGGGATAGGTTGAGAGATGTAGGGATAGGTTGAGAGATGTAGGGAGGGGTTGAGAGATGTAGAGAGGGGTTGAGAGATGTAGGGAGGGCTTGAGGGAGGGAGGGGTGGAGAGATGTAGGGAGGGGTTGAGAGATGTAGGGAGGGGTTGAGAGATGTAGGGAGGGGTTGAGAGATGTAGGGAGGGCTTGAGGGAGGGAGGGGTTGAGAGATGTAGGGAGGGGTTGAGAGATGTAGGGAGGGGTTGAGAGATGTAGGGAGGGGTTGAGAGATGTAGGGAGGGGTTGAGAGATGTATGGAGGGGTTGAGAGATGTAGGGATAGGTTGAGAGATGTAGGGAGAGGTTGAGAGATGTAGGGAGGGGTTGAGAGATGTAGGGAGGGGTTGAGAGATGTAGGGAGGGGTTGAGAGATGTAGGGAGGGGTTGAGAGATGTAGGGAGGGGTTGAGAGATGTAGAGAGGGGTTGAGAGATGTAGGGATAGGTAGAGAGGGGTTGAGAGATGTAGGGATAGGTTGAGAGATGTAGGGAGGGGTTGAGAGATGTAGGGATAGGTTGAGAGATGTAGGGAGGGGTTGAGAGATGTAGAGAGGGGTTGAGAGATGTAGGGAGGGGTTGAGAGATGTAGGGAGGGGTTGAGAGATGTAGGGAGGGGTTGAGAGATGTAGGGAGGGGTTGAGAGATGTAGGGAGGGGTTGAGAGATGTAGGGAGGGGTTGAGAGATGTAGGGAGGGGTTGAGAGATGTAGGGATAGGTTGAGAGATGTAGGGAGGGGTTGAGAGAGGGAGAATGGAGGAATACCACCAATGCAGAAGACAAGGGAGGCTTCTCCCGCAACATCCTGGAGAACAAGGACGGCGAGAGACCATGAGCGTCAGTCAGTTAATCAGTCTGTTAATCAATCAATCAGATTGACAGTAAATCAGTCAGTCAGTTAATCAATCTAACTGATTGAATCAATCTAACTGATTGATTAACTGACTGACTGATTTATTGTCAGTCAGATTTGATAGTAAGTCAGTCAGTCGATCAATCCATCCAATAATCAGTCAGTCAGACAGTCAGTCAGTTAGTCGGATGTGACAGTCAGACAGTCAGTCAGATGGGACAGTCAGACAGACAGTCAGTCAGATGTGACAGTCAGTCAGTCAGTCAGATGGGACAGTCAGTCAGACAGTCAGTCAGATGGGACAGTCAGACAGACAGTCAGTCAGTCAGATGTGACAGTCAGTCAGATGTGACAGTCAGATGTGACAGTCAGTCAGACAGTCAGTCAGATGTGACAGTCAGTCAGACAGACAGTCCGATGTGACAGTCAGTCAGACAGTCAGTCAGATGTGACAGTCAGTCAGACAGTCAGTCAGATGGGACAGTCAGACAGTCAGTCAGTCAGACAGTCAGTCGGATGTGACAGTCAGTCAGATGTGACAGTCAGACAGTCAGACAGACAGTCAGATGTGACAGTCAGTCAGATGTGACAGTCAGACAGTCAGACAGTCAGACAGACAGTCAGATGTGACAGTCAGTCAGATGTGACAGTCAGTCAGTCAGACAGACAGTCAGATGTGACAGTCAGTCAGTCAGACAGACAGTCAGATGTGACAGTCAGTCAGTCAGTCAGATGTGACAGTCAGTCAGTCAGATGGGACAGTCAGACAGACAGTCAGTCAGTCAGATGTGACAGTCAGTCAGATGTGACAGTCAGATGTGACAGTCAGTCAGACAGTCAGTCAGATGTGACAGTCAGTCAGACAGACAGTCCGATGTGACAGTCAGTCAGACAGTCAGTCAGATGTGACAGTCAGACAGTCAGTCAGATGTGACAGTCAGTCAGTCAGACAGTCAGTCAGATGTGACAGTCAGTCAGTCAGTCAGATGTGTCAGTCAGACAGTCAGTCAGACAGTCAGTCGGATGTGACAGTCAGACAGTCAGTCAGATGTGACAGTCAGTCAGACAGTCAGTCAGATGTGACAGTCAGTCAGATGTGACAGTCAGTCAGTCAGATGTGACAGTCAGTCAGACAGTCAGTCAGATGTGACAGTCAGTCAGTCAGACAGTCAGATAATGTGACAGTCAGTCAGTCAGACAGTCAGTCAGATGTGTCAGTCAGTCATTCAGACAGTCAGTCAGATGGGACAGTCAGTCAGTCAGATGTGACAGTCAGTCAGTCAGACAGTCAGTCAGATGTGACAGTCAGACAGTCAGTCAGATGTGACAGTCAGTCAGACAGTCAGTCAGATGTGACAGTCAGTCAGACAGTCAGTCAGATGTGACAGTCAGTCAGTCAGACAGTCAGTCAGATGTGACAGTCAGTCAGATGTGACAGTCAGTCAGACAGTCAGTCAGATGTGACAGTCAGTCAGACAGTCAGATGGGACAGTCAGTCAGTCAGTCAGTCAGATGTGACAGTCAGTCAGTCAGACAGTCAGATGGGACAGTCAGTCAGTCAGATGTGACAGTCAGTCAGACAGTCAGTCAGATGTGACAGTCAGTCAGACAGTCAGTCAGATGTGACAGTCAGACAGTCAGTCAGATGTGACAGTCAGTCAGACAGTCAGTCAGATGTGACAGTCAGTCAGTCAGACAGTCAGATGGGACAGACAGTCAGTCAGATGTGACAGTCAGTCAGACAGTCAGTCAGATGTGACAGTCAGTCAGACAGTCAGACAGTCGGATGTGACAGTCAGTCAGTCAGACAGTCAGTCAGATGTGACAGTCAGTCAGTCAGACAGTCAGTCAGATGTGACAGTCAGTCAGTCAGACAGTCAGTCAGATGTGACAGTCAGACAGTCAGTCAGATGTGACAGTCAGTCAGATGTGACAGTCAGTCAGTCAGATGTGACAGTCAGTCAGTCAGTCAGTCAGTCAGTCAGATGTGACAGTCATTCAGACAGTCAGTCAGATGTGTCAGTCAGTCAGATGTGACAGTCAGTCAGTCAGATGTGACAGTCAGTCAGTCAGTCAGACAGTCAGTCAGATGTGACAGTCAGTCAGTCAGTCAGTCAGTCAGTCAGATGTGACAGTCAGTCAGTCAGACAGTCAGTCGGATGTGACAGTCAGTCAGTCAGTCAGTCAGATGTGACAGTCATTCAGACAGTCAGTCGGATGTATAGCCCTCTTCACAGCATCAGTTGTCCCAAGCTGCAACAGGAACACCTCTCTTTTCCCAAGACACGACCAGCAATACGGCACCACTGCAGCTTCACTTCAGTTGGATAATGAGTAGTGCTGCTAACATTATTTCCTGACACTTCTGTGCCTTATAGCTGAGAGGGAATGTCCACTGACTTTAACATTCCCAGAACCCTCTAGTACTTCACTAGTATAGACCCCTTTGCCCACAGTCCCTACCCCCCCCCCCCGTCGCTATCTCCACCTCCCCCCAGTCTGTATCTCCACCTCCCCCCAGTCCCCATCTCCACCTCCCCCCAGTCCCCATCTCCACCTCCCCCCAGTCCCCATCTCCACCTCCCCCCAGTCCCCATCTCCACCTCCCCCCAGTCCCCATCTCCACCTCCCCCAGTCCCCATCTCCACCTCCCCCAGTCCCCATCTCCACCTCCCCCCAGTCCCCATCTCCACCTCCCCAAGTGTTGACACCACAGTGACCCTATGTTGCTGGAGCTCTCTACTCATTGCCTGGGAATGCTGCTCCGGGGGCGACAGGTGGTTTCCAAATTAAGACCTCAACCCAATACCGAATAATGCATAGACTGGCCAGCCACTGTGGCTCAATGTAGCTCAGTGCCAGGTCAGTGTAGCTCAGTGCCAGGTCAGTGTAGCTCAGTGCCAGGTCAGTGTATCTCAGTGCCAGGTCAGTACAGCTCAGTGCCAGGTCAGTGTAGCTCAGTGCCAGGTCAGTACAGCTCAGTGCCAGGTCAATGTAGCTCAGTGCCAGGTCAGTACAGCTCAGTGCCAGGTCAATGTAGCTCAGTGCCAGGTCAGTACAGCTCAGTGCCAGGTCAGTGTAGCTCAGTGCCAGGTCAGTACAGCTCAGTGCCAGGTCAATGTAGCTCAGTGCCAGGTCAGTGTAGCTCAGTGCCAGGTCAGTGTAGCTCAGTGCCAGGTCAGTACAGCTCAGTGCCAGGTCAGTGTCGCTCAGTGCCAGGTCAGTGCAGCTCAGTGCCAGGTCAGTGTAGCTCAGTGCCAGGTCAGTGTAGCTCAGTGCCAGGTCAGTACAGCTCAGTGCCAGGTCAGTGTAGCTCAGTGCCAGGTCAGTGTAGCTCAGTGCCAGGTCAGTGTAGCTCAGTGCCAGGTCAGTGTAGCTCAGTGCCAGGTCAGTGTAGCTCAGTGCCAGGTCAGTGTAGCTCAGTGCCAGGTCAGTACAGCTCAGTGCCAGGTCAGTACAGCTCAGTGCCAGGTCAGTGTAGCTCAGTGCCAGGTCAGTGTAGCTCAGTGCCAGGTCAGTGTAGCTCAGTGCCAGGTCAGTGTAGCTCAGTGCCAGGTCAGTACAGCTCAGTGCCAGGTCAGTGTAGCTCAGTGCCAGGTCAGTGTAGCTCAGTGCCAGGTCAGTACAGCTCAGTGCCAGGTCAGTGTAGCTCAGTGCCAGGTCAGTACAGCTCAGTGCCAGGTCAGTGTAGCTCAGTGCCAGGTCAGTGTAGCTCAGTGCCAGGTCAGTGTAGCTCAGTGCCAGGTCAGTGTAGCTCAGTGCCAGGTCAGTGTAGCTCAGTGCCAGGTCAGTGTAGCTCAGTGCCAGGTCAGTACAGCTCAGTGCCAGGTCAGTACAGCTCAGTGCCAGGTCAGTACAGCTCAGTGCCAGGTCAGTGTAGCTCAGTGCCAGGTCAGTGTAGCTCAGTGCCAGGTCAGTGTAGCTCAGTGCCAGGTCAGTGTAGCTCAGTGCCAGGTCAATGTAGCTCAGTGCCAGGTCAGTGTAGCTCAGTGCCAGGTCAGTGTAGCTCAGTGCCAGGTCAGTGTAGCTCAGTGCCAGGTCAGTGTAGCTCAGTGCCAGGTCAGTGTAGCTCAGTGCCAGGTCAGTACAGCTCAGTGCCAGGTTATTGGTCAAGGTACTAAGATAGTAGAACTCCCAGTGGGGCACTTAGCAGAGGTCATGATGAAACTGTAAAATAATTGAGGATTTATTCTCCTACTCATTTATTTAGCTCCCTGGAGAATATCTTAACAATTGCATGACCAAAATCAACTCAAATCAGTTCAATGACTAGGTTTGAAGTTACTTGAAGTGATTTGGCCACAAATTATAGCCTCCTCAATATTGTATTTTGTTAATGGTTTAGTGCACTATTTAAATACGAAGAAAACATATATCAAGCCAAGCAAATGTCATAATTTAGCGTGAGGGAATCTCTTATTGATCTGTGTTCCTCTCAGCTCTGGAGCTGCTGAAGGAAGCCATTGGCAAAGCCGGCTACACCGACAAGATCGTGATCGGCATGGACGTGGCCGCCTCCGAGTTCTACAAGGACGGGAAGTACGACCTGGACTTCAAGTCACCTGACGACTCCAGCCGTTACATCACCCCAGACCAGCTGGGAGACCTCTACAAGAGCTTCGTCAAGGATTACCCAGGTGGGTGTTTTATGTGTCCCAAATGGCACCCTATTCCCTAGATAGTGCACTACTTTAGACCAGAGCTCTATTCCCTATATAGTGCACTACTTTAGACCAGAGCTCTATTCCCTATACAGTGCACTACTTTAGACCAGAGCTCTATTACCCATAGGGCACCCTATTACCCATAGTGCACCCTATTACTCATAGTGCACCCTATTACTCATAGTGCACCCTATTACTCATAGTGCACACGATTACCCATAGTGCACCCTATTACTCATAGTGCACACGATTACCCATAGTGCACCCTATTTTTATTTTACCTTTATTTAACTAGGCAAGTCAGTTAAGAACAAATTATTATTTTCAAGGACGGCCTAGGAACAGTGGGTTAACTGCCTGTTCAGGGGCAGAACGACAGATTTGTACCTTGTCAGCTCGGGGATTTGAACTTGCAACCTTCCGGTTACTAGTCCAACACTCTAACCACTAGGCTACTCTGCCTGTAATAGGGTGTACCCATAGTGCACCCTATTACCCATAGTGCACCCTATTACCCATAGGGCACCCTATTACCCATAGTGCACCCTATTACCCATAGGGCACCCTATTACCCATAGGGCACCCTATTACTCATAGTGCACCCTATTACCCATAGTGCACCCTATTACCCATAGTGCACCCTATTACCCATAGTGCACCCTATTACCCATAGGGCACCCTATTACCCATAGGGCACCCTATTACCCATAGTGCACCCTATTACCCATAGTGCACCCTATTACCCATAGTGCACCCTATTACTCATAGTGCACCCTATTACCCATAGTGCACCCTATTACCCATAGTGCACCCTATTACCCATAGTGCACCCTATTACCCATAGGGCACCCTATTACCCATATTACCCATAGCGCACCCTATTACCCATAGTGCACCATATTACCCATTCACATTTGTAATTGCAGTCGATTAGGCTTTAGAGTTGCATGGCTCTTTCTGCAACCCTTCTCCTCTGTCTTCTACAGTGGTGTCCATTGAGGATCCCTTCGACCAGGATGACTGGGCGGCATGGTCCAAGTTCACGGCGGAGACCAGCATCCAGGTGGTGGGTGATGATCTGACCGTCACCAACCCCAAGCGCATCGCCAAGGGCGTGGCCGACAAGGCCTGCAACTGCCTGCTGCTCAAGGTCAACCAGATCGGCTCCGTCACAGAGTCCCTGCAGGCGTGAGTAACTGTCCACATGTAACAGTATAACTTTAGACCGTCCCCTCGCCCATACCCGGGCGCGAACCAGGGACCCTCTGCACACATCAACAACAGTCACCCTCGAAGCATCGTTACCCATCGCTCCACAAAAGCCGCGGCCCTTGCAGAGCAAGGGGAACCACTACTTCAAGGTCTCAGAGCAAGTGACGTCACCGATTGAAACGCTATTTAGCGCGCACTGCTAACTAAGCTTGCCTTTTCACATCCGTTACACACACACACAGACGGCCATTTTGGTTCAGCCTGGTTCCATCACTGAGTGGAGTGTCACTCCACTGGCAGCCATTTTGTTGCCATTGTTTCAGACAGTGCTGAAGGTAGGGAGACTGAAAGGGGAAAACGTAGTGGATGTTAATGTGGACCTGGGTGTTAAACTCATCTGGGGACATTGGGTGTATCAGTGGAGGCTGCTGAGGGGAGAACAGCTCATTATAATGTCCGGAACGCAGCAAATAGAATGGCATTAACCACATGGAAACCATGGAAACCATGCGTTTGATGTATTTTGTTACCATTTCACACCCATTCTGCTCCAGCCATTACCACGAGCCCGTCCTCCCCAGTTAAGGTGCCACCAGCCTCCTGTGGCATGTATGTGTAAGTTTCTGTACTAGCTAATGAATGTGTTCGCTGTTTCCTGTGTAGCTGCAAAATGGCCCAGACCAATGGCTGGGGGGTGATGGTCAGCCATCGCTCTGGAGAGACCGAGGACACTTTCATCGCTGACCTGGTCGTCGGTCTCTGCACCGGACAGGTAGGATACTCCTTCTCATCAGATTGCAGATTTAATTGGATCACTTTTATCAAAATGACATTTATTTAATGAAGCAGATTTTAATACTGGTGTGACCTAACACTGAAGGAGATGTTGGTTCAAAGTTCAGCAGACAGACACTTGGCTTTATCGTGTTGTGATCCCACTGCAAGTTCAGTCGTGTTGTGATCCCACTGCAAGTTCCGTCGTGTTGTGATCCCACTGCAAGTTCCGTCGTGTTGTGATCCCACTGCAAGTTCCGTCGTGTTGTGATCCCACTGCAAGTTCTATAGTGTTGTGATCCCACTGCAAGTTCTATCGTGTTGTGATCCCACTGCAAGTTCTATCGTGTTGTGATCCCACTGCAAGTTCCGTCGTGTTGTGATCCCACTGCAAGTTCTGTCCTGTTGTGATCCCACTGCAAGTTGTGTCGTGTTGTGATCCCACTGCAAATTCCGTCGTGTTGTGATCCCACTGCAAGATCTATCCTGTTGTGATCCCACTGCAAGTTCCGTCCTGTTGTGATCCCACTGCAAGTTCTATCCTGTTGTGATCCCACTGCAAGTTCAGTCCTGTTGTGATCCCACTGCAAGTTCAGTCCTGTTGTGATCCCACTGCAAGTTCAGTCCTGTTGTGATCCCACTGCAAGTTCAGTCCTGTTGTGATCCCACTGCAAGTTCAGTCCTGTTGTGATCCCACTGCAAGTTCTGTCCTGTTGTGATCCCACTGCAAGTTCAGTCCTGTTGTGATCCCACTGCAAGTTCAGTCCTGTTGTGATCCCACTGCAAGTTCAGTCCTGTTGTGATCCCACTGCAAGTTCAGTCCTGTTGTGATCCCACTGCAAGTTCTGTCCTGTTGTGATCCCACTGCAAGTTCAGTCCTGTTGTGATCCCACTGCAAGTTCAGTCCTGTTGTGATCCCACTGCAAGTTCTGTCCTGTTGTGATCCCACTGCAAGTTCAATCCTGTTGTGATCCCACTGCAAGTTCTATCCTGTTGTGATCCCACTGCAAGTTCAGTCCTGTTGTGATCCCACTGCAAGTTCGGTCCTGTTGTGATCCCACTGCAAGTTCTGTCCTGTTGTGATCCCACTGCAAGTTCAATCCTGTTGTGATCCCACTGCAAGTTCTATCCTGTTGTGATCCCACTGCAAGTTCCGTCATGAGAGCATTGCTTTATTCTCACCATAGTTTTTTTTCAGCATCAGCTTTTCCTGGTAACAATTATGTATTGATACCTGGTGTTCCGGTGAACTTTATTAACTGATATGCTCTGTTCCAGACAACTTAAATAACTGATATGCTGTGTTCCAGACAACTTAAATAACTGATATGCTGTGTTCCAGACAACTTAAATAACTGATATGCTGTGTTCCAGACAACTTAAATAACTGATATGCTCTGTTCCAGACAACTTAAATAACTGATATGCTGTGTTCCAGACAACTTAAATAACTGATATGCTGTGTTCCAGACAACTTAAATAACTGATATGCTGTGTTCCAGACAACTTAAATAACTGATATGCTGTGTTCCAGACAACTTAAATAACTGATATGCTGTGTTCCAGACAACTTAAATAACTGATATGCTGTGTTCCAGACAACTTAAATAACTGATATGCTGTGTTCCAGACAACTTAAATAACTGATATGCTGTGTCCCAGACAACTTAAATAACTGATATGCTGTGTTCCAGACAACTTAAATAACTGATATGCTGTGTTCCAGACAACTTAAATAACTGATATGCTGTGTTCCAGACAACTTAAATAACTGATATGCTGTGGTATGCTGTGTGTCCTTCTCCAGATCAAGACCGGTGCCCCATGCAGATCTGAGCGTCTGGCTAAGTACAACCAGCTGCTCAGGTGAGCGCCGTCTTTAAACTCTTAACTCGGTTGTATAAAATATTGTCACTAGTAATATCATCTAATGTGTTCTTCATTAGATATATCCTTTGACTTAAAAGGTGTACATTTGGCCCAAATAGAGAGCAGTATAATGGCTTCTTTTTTTAGGCCCTTCTTGTTGGGAAATGAATGGTGTTTTTACAGGGTTTTTGGATAATCGCTGAATATAAGGTCTGAGGTAAACACAGGTTTAGGAGATCGGATACGTTTTGTTCTATGAGATAAGCTACATCGGATAACGTCACTTTTTGTGAATTCTGAAGCTCACATGAACTCTTCATCATTCATAGAGGTCATGTTAACTGACTGATATTATCTCATAGAACAAAACACAAACTCTTCATCATCCATAGAGGTCATGTTAACTGACTGATATTATCTCATAGAACAAAACATGAAGTCTTCATCATTCACAGAGGTCATGTTAACTGACTGATATTATCTCATAGAACAAAACATGAAGTCTTCATCATTCATAGAGGTCATGTTAACTGACTGATATTATCTCATAGAACAAAACATGAACTCTTCATCATTCATAGAGGTCATGTTAACTGACTGATATTATCTCATAGAACAAAACACAAACTCTTCATCATTCATAGAGGTCATGTTAACTGACTGATATTATCTCATAGAACAAAACACAAAGTCTTCATCATTCACAGAGGTCAGATCTCCTAAGCCTGTGTTTACCTCAGACCTTATTATCGTCGTCTATCCCACAACCCTGTTCTTTCCCCATTTATTGTCCCCATAGGAATGACTGAACCGGTTTTTAGGGCTACAAGATGGCGAGCTCTATATCACTCATCTTAATATGCCCTTATCGAGGATAATAGTAGACTATTGTAGTAACTGTTGAAACCTTCAGCCAAATTGAATGTCTGACTACCTTCCATAGGATTGAGGAGGAGCTTGGAGACAAAGCTGTCTTTGCTGGCCAGAACTTCAGACACCCAATCTAAGGAGGTTCAACTTCTCACTTGGGCCCTTCGTGTTTTCATCCTGCATAAGTACAGTAAACACCACCACATAAAGGCACGCTAGGTCTCTACGCACCGCCCTGTCCAGAGGAAGGAATATCGAGCGGCATTGAAATGAAACCCCAATGTCCAAGTCTGTGGTTCCGTTAGCACGTTAGGAAACCCAACTGACCTGACTTGTCCTGCACTGACCGTAAAGCACCGCCACCAACCTAACCTCTATGACTCCTTCAGTAGTGTTTGTCCTTTGTGTCAGTGTCACTTTATCGCGTGACGATGAGAGATGTTTGTTTTGTGTCAGTGTTAACCTTATCGCGTGACGATGAGAGATGTTTGTTTTGTTTCTTGTGAGTTGTAGTGATTCTTGGTTGTCACCTCTTGAGTACTATTATTCTAGTGGAGAGCTTCTGTAAGTTTAGCACTGTGCTGTTATTGGACAGGACAGACAGAGGACTGTATGTGTCACCTCTGAAGAGAAGTTCTAGTGTTGCTACTGTAAGCGTTGGCAGAATTACCAGAAATAAACCTATGAAACAGACAGTCATTCTGTGTGCTTTCTTGTTATTATATAATCTGTAAATTCCTGTATCACAAACTTCAGTGACACTGAAATCATTCTGGACCCAGAAGGCATTCATAGTTATCAAAATTATTATTTTTTTTTACTGAAAAGCTTGTTTTCCTTTTTAAATGATAATGGTTTTAACCTGAGGCCTGTTTATAAGTGGGAGGTATAATGGTTTTAATTGGGAGAACAGACCTGAGGCCTGTTTATAAGTGGGAGAACAAGTATAATGGTTTTAATTGGGAGAACAGACCTGAGGCCTGTTTATAAGTGGGAGGTATAATGGTTTTTATTGGGAGAACAGACCTGAGGCCTGTTTATAAGTGGGAGGTATAATGGTTTTAATTGGGAGAACAGACCTGAGGCCTGTTTATAAGTGGGAGGTATAATGGTTTTTATTGGGAGAACAGACCTGAGGCCTGTTTATAAGTGGGAGGTATAATGATTTTAATTGGGAGAACAGACCTGAGGCCTGTTAAAAAGTGTGTCTGCTGTGAAGTCCCTATGTTGTAATTGTAACTGCCAGAGACTGGCAGTAACATGAGCCTGCGGTAAGAAGGACAGCTCCCCTTGAAGGGCCTGTGAGTTACAGACCTGGGTTTAAATACTATTTGAGATCTTAGAGTCTGCCTAGATTACCAGATGGTCTGTTTGTTTTTTTACACGAGTCAGTTAAGAACAAATTCATATTTACAATGACAGCCTACAGCAGGTTAACTGCCTTGTTCAGGGGCAGATATTGTATCTTGTCAGCTTGGGGATTTGATCTGGGAACCTTTTGGTTACCAGCCCAACACTCTAAACACAAGGCTACCTGCTGCCTCTAACAGCTAGAAGATGAGACTATTCTATTGGTTCCATTTTGCCAGACAAGCCCAATCAAGCCCTGATAAAAGTTAGTTCAATAGTTGTTGAACCCAGGTCTGGCTGAGCCCTGCCGAGATGGATGCTCAGTCAGCATCATTACACTCCATGCATGGGGCTGCTTGCCCATGGAGGCTGGAAGTTAATTCCTTTGCGGAAGTGTATTGCCCTGGCTGCCGCCATTGATTAGCTGTATGCATTTCATTATCCTTATATAGATCATATGAAGCAAGAGGCAAACAGTCTACACCGTTAATAATTCCGCTTTTAAGAGCAGTGAAACGGCTCATAATAATGTCTGGAACGGAGCCAATGGAATGTCATCAAACACTTGGATACCACGTGTTTGAAGTATTTTATAAACGTTCCACTGATTCCACTCCAGTCATTAGCACGAGCCCGTCCTAACCAATTAAGGTGCCACCAACCTGTGACACAGGGACTGCTACAACGTCTCATAGTGAGGTGAGCGCAATCAACTGCCTTTCAGTAAGGAAATGGGTCTTATTGATGTGTTTTTCCAAGACAGATTTGATTCAGGGACAGAAACATAAAAAGGCAGAATTTGGGAAAATCTGAATAATCTCCGTTGTGGAAAATCTGTAAACACTGATCAACCCCTCGCTTGTTTGAGAGCTGCGCATCCATCTGTTTTTCTTTGAGTCATACACTCCCTGGTGGTTACTGCCATGAAGTACCACTATGCTTCAACCACTGATTGAAGTCAAATGTACCACTAGAGGTCTCTGTTTATCTTCGTTTAAGATTTTTCTTTTGATTTACAGCGTACAGTCCTTTTCATGTAAATGGATAATACATTGTCTTTCTAACTTCACCTTTATAAACAAATATGTCAACATGTCAAATCTTTCATAATATGACTTGACACAAAAATGTTGCATGACGTTTTGATTACATCGCTGATCCAGATCACTTTCAGTTCATTTTTATGTCACCAATGATGTATATAAACACTTCACTATGTAACTTCATAACGCCTAACTACAGACAAGGCAGACAGCGAGGCTTATATTAACCCCCCGCCTGCTGTACCAAACTAAATGCTGGGCTGGAAGTGTGCAGGAAAGAATGTGCGAGTTGAGGTAAATATAAGAGATGGTTGGCACAGCAACAGTGACATGATATTCTTATGGAGGCGTAGTGATATGTTTTAGATGTAACTGTTATCTGTGACGTCCGATACATCACTGCTTGGAACGCTGCTCGTCCGTTCAGCATCCACGATCCAAACGACCGGTTTTAAATAGGGCCAAGTTATTATAGTGGGTACACGAGCAGCGTGTACAGGCTTTTGTTGAAGGGCTTTATAATTCATTAATTTTATAAAACCGTGTCTACTTACTGCATTCTGAAACAAAAAAAATCTTATTGAAACCTGTGACCACTGAAGTCCAGAGGTGGGACCAAGTCAATGTTTTTACGAGTCACAAGTAAGTCTCAACTCTTAGCAGGCAAGTCCGGGTCAAGTCTCAAGTCAAGACCGTCAAGTGTCAAGTCTCAAGTCCTAAGCTTTGAGTTTCGAGTCCTAAACAAGTCATAATGTTCATATTTTTAACAAGAGTAATAGTATATTACATTTATTCAAATCATGAATGCTTTAAAAAAATATCTATATATTTATTACTTACCAAATAAACTTTATATTTCCATGGAAATACATGGATAGCCATGAGAAAGACCCCCCCCACCACCACCACCACTGCACCACTCGGAAGGCAAAGAAGGATTTTTAAGCCTTGAAACAGGGATTGTGTGTATGTGCCATTCAGAGGGTGAATGGGCAAGACAAAAGATTTACAGTGCATTCGGAAAATATTCAGACCCCTTGACTTTTTCCACATTTTGTTAGGTTACAGACTTGTTCCAAAATGGATTCAATTGTTTTTTTTCTCGTCATCAATCTACACACAATACCCCATAATGACAAAGCAAAAAAAATACTGAAATTTTACATTTACATAAGGATTCAGACCCTTTACTCAGTACTTTGTTGAAGCACCTTTGGCAGCGAGTACAGCCTTGAGTCTTCTTGGGTATGACGCTATAAATCTGGTACACCTGTATTTTGGGAAGTTTCTCCCATTCTTCTCTGCAGATCCTCTCAAGCTCTGTCAGGTTGGATTGGGAGCGTCGCAGCACAGCTATTTTCAGTCATGTCTCTCCAGAGTTGTTCGATCGGGTTCAAGACCGGGCTCTGGCTGGGCCACTCATGGACATTCATTCAGCGACTTATCCCGAAGCCACTCCTGTGTTGTCTTTGCTGTGGGCTTAGGGTCGTTGTCCTGTTGGAAGGTGAATCTTCACCCCAGTCTGAGGTCCTGAGTGCTCTGGAGAAGATTTTCATCAAGGATCTCTCTGTACTTTTCTCCGTTCATCGTTCCGCTGAAAAACATCCCCACCCAATGATGCTGCCAGCACCAGAGATGCCACCACCAGAGATGGTTGTCCTTCTGGAAGGTATTCCCATCTCCACAGAGGAACTTTAGAGCTCTGTCAGAGTGACAATTGGTTCTTGGTCACATCCCTGACCATGGCCCTTCTCCCCCGTTTGGCTGGGCGGCCAGCTCTAGGAAAAGTCTTGGTGGTTCCAAACTTCTATTTAAGAATGATGGAGGCCACTGTGTTTTTGGGTATCTTCAATGCTGTAGAAATGTTTTGGTACCGTTCCCCAGATCTGTGCCTCAACACAATTCTGTCTCGGAGCTCTACGGACAATTAATTTGACCTCATGGCTTGGGACCTTATGTAGACAGGTGTGTGCCTTTCCAAATCATGTCCCATCGATTGAATTTACCACAGGTGGACTCCAAATCAAGTTGTAGAAACATCTCAAGGATGATCAATGGAAAAAGGATGGACCTGAGCTCAATTTTGAGTCAGATATCAAAGTGTCTGAATACTGTAAATAATGTATATATATTATATTTTTTTGTATAAATTTGCAAACATTTCTAAAATCATGTTTACACTTTGTCATAATGGGGTATTGTGTATAGATTGATGAGATAAAATACATTTAATCAATTTTAGAATTCGGCTGTGACATAAGAAAGTCAAGGGGTCTGAATACTTTTCGAATGCACTGTAAGTGCCTTGGAACAGGGTATGGTAGTAGGTGCTCAGCGTACCGATTGAAGTGTGTCAATAACTGCAACCCTGATGGGTTCTTCACGCTCAACATTTCCCCATGTGTATCAAGAGTGATCCACTATCCAAATGACATTCAACCAACTTGACACAACTGTGGGAAGCAATGGAGTCAACATCAGCCAGCATCCCTGTGGAACGCTTTCAACATCTTGTTCGAGTCCATGCCTGGACGAATTGAGGCCGTTCTGAGAGCAAAAGGGACAACAACTCAATATAAGAAAGGTGTTCCTAATGTTTTGTCCACTCGGTGTATGCACATCAATGGCACTGATACATCAGAGCATGAAAGCCGTGGTCACGGTCTTGGAATTTCTCATTCACAGTTTTACAGTAGATGGCGCTAATTCACCAGTAGATGAAATGCCCTATCACCACATCCAAAGATGAAGAAGTGGGGGTGTCATGCTTGGTGTTGCTTCTCCCCACGCTATGTCTCTTTAGCTAACTGAAGAGAAAATAGTCCGACACCGATTAATCCCTATTTACTCCATACTCCATCATTTTATGACAGAATTATCAAACGCGGTCAGTTGCGTTTTTATTATTAGTCCCCCCACCCCAGTGGCTTGTGGCTGCCTAGCTAGGCTAGCTACTCCCCAGGCTAGCTAGCTGTCTGAGCTATTGTTTGTTGTTGTTGCAGTCAAATCTCAAACAAATCACAGATGGTGTAAAACAAGCCCTCCAAGGTAAGTGTTGCAATAGCTGTTGCTGTCTTATTAAGTTATACTCCTGCTTTGATGTTCACGAATAAAAAGGGGGGGGAGGTGTGATGGCAAGTCAAACAATGTTATCTTGCTAGCTTATGTAGCTAGTTAGCTATTCTTTAGTTGTATCACGAATTATCATGATGGGTCATTGGGTCTTTGGTGTGTGGTGATGATGTTAACTAAATGTCACAAAGCTAATGTTAGCTAATAGCAGCTAACTAGCTTGCTAGCAATCAAAGCCTTAGCAGTTGTTGACAATTATTTGCCTTTTTTTTGTCTTTGAGATCATCTGGATGATCCTATGGTATTATAACAGTGGCAATTAGCCATCTCACCCATCATATATTATCTCTAAGCTTGTCAGCTGTAGCAAGCTAACGTTTCTAAATCAACTCAACCAGAGACAGGCTAACGTTAGCAAGTGTTAGCTAGCTAGGTAACTAGCTAACCAGATACATTGCACCTACCAATAGTTAGCTAGCAAGCCAACTAGCTATGCTATCTAACATAGCTAGCTAGCCAGCTAGCCAGAAAAATAATAGTAAGAAGTAACTTTAGCAAGCACGATAATGTTAGTTATTCGAAGCAGATTGCCACATTTGAAAGGTTGATTTGACTAGACAATAGTTTTTTTAGATACACTAATTATCATAGCAGTTAGCATAGCTAAGCTAATTAGCTAGCTAGGTAACAATGACAGAACTGTCAAGGAGATGTTGCAGCTTCTAGACAAGACTCGTTCACTAGCAAACTGTTAGCGAAATCTGTGATTTCTGTAAATTCAGATTTAGGGTCATCATTTAAAAAAACACCGTTCATTTTCGGGTAAGAGTTGCCTGCTTGGTACCTTTTAATCTCTGGCTAGTTGTTTGTGCCCCCCCAAAGCAAACAATGAGTGCTGTTCTATTTCAATGCTTTGTGCTTTTTTTTGACCTCTGAATGTTGCCACAACAAGCAGTTGGCAAATTTGATGTGAAAAGTGATTGCTGTGTACTGGATGTGTTCTCAACATAAGGAACTGTAACTGTGATCAAATTATACATGTTTTTTTCTTACAAGTTGATATAAAGCACCATGAATTCTTCCACCCCATGTTTGGCTCTTTACTGTACTGTCAGGACAGTAGATCAATCATTTTAGTTTGGTCTCTCGGTGCTCTCTGTGTAAAACACAGATGTGATTGTAGAGCCACTGCTTCTCAGTTGAAATAAGAGTGGTGGTGTTTTCACCATAAACATTGATTGAAGTGTACTGTCTGGGACCATTCTGTTCAGTAACAGACACACACACACACACACACACACCGTTAAATAGGCATGCAAGGGTCCTGTAAATGTCTGTCTGCCGTTGCACAAGACATTTTGTTTGGTTAACCTAGATGTCTGCTGACTGAATAGGACTAATCTGATGAACGTCTGGAGAGAAGAACACTTCACATTCTCCCAAGAAGGTCATTTGTAATTGTTTAAGGATTGATTTGAGCGGGAATGGCAGCTGGGAGAGCAGGGGATGATGGTGTTGGCATGCATCTGGAAGGCTTTGCCTATGAAGTGTTTGTCTGACTGAGGATCCCTTGGGAGTGCCTTATTCCCCGGGTGGGCCTATTTCATTCCCTGTGTGGGCCTATTTCATTCCCTGGGTGGGCCTATTTCATTCCCTGTGTGGGCCTATTTCATTCCCTGGGTGGGCCTATTTCATTCCCCGGGTGGGCCTATTTCATTCCCCGGGTGGGCCTATTTCATTCCCCGGGTGGGCCTATTTCATTCCCCGGGTGGGCCTATTTCATTCCCCGGGTGGGCCTATTTCATTCCCCGGGTGGGCCTATATTTTATTCCCCGGGTGGGCCTATATTTTATTCCCCGGGTGGGCCTATATTTTATTCCCCGGGTGAGCCTATATTTTATTCCCCGGGTGGGCCTATATTTTATTCCCCGGGTGGGCCTATATTTTATTCCCCGGGTGGGCCTATATTTTATTCCCCGGGTGGGCCTATATTTTATTCCCCGGGTGGGCCTATATTTTATTCCCCGGGTGGGCCTATATTTTATTCCCCGGGTGGGCCTATATTTTATTCCCCGGGTGGGCCTATATTTTATTCCCCGGGTGGGCCTATATTTTATTGCTTGGGTGGGCCTATATTTTATTCCCCGGGTGGGCCTATATTTTATTGCTTGGTTGGGCCTATATTTTATTGCTTGGGTGGGCCTATATTTTATTCCCCGGGTGGGCCTATATTTTATTGCTTGGGTGGGCCTATATTTTATTCCCTGGGTGGGCCTATATTTTATTCCCGGGTGGGCCTATATTTTATTGCTTGGGTGGGCCTATATTTTATTCCCTGGGTGGGCCTATATTTTATTCCCTGGGTGGGCCTATATTTTATTGCTTGGGTGGGCCTATATTTTATTGCTTGGGTGGGCCTATATTTTATTCTCTGGTTATGCCTATTTATTCTCTGGTTATGCCTATTTATTCACAGTGTACACCTAATTATTCACTGTGCTGCTGTGACAAGTCTTTGTTTGTTGATTTGTCAATAGGCAGGATGGGGGGGGGGGGCGGGGGGGGTGTTCGTTTGCAGCCAGGCAGCGTGCTGTGTGTGTGTGTTGTTCTTCACCTAGATCTTTCTTCAGAAACATCTTCCTCCTCCTCAGCATTGTCCGTAAGATAATACACCATTATGGTTAGTCTCAGTGGAAGTCAAGTGAGTCAGAGAGTTGCAGTGAGAGAGGTAACATATTATACACCATCTATGAACATATGTTTTGAAATTGAAGGAGACATTTTTTTTTCTTTTTTTCTCTCTGTTAGGTTCTTATTGTTTTTATTTTCTTGTTAGGGATTTGAAGAATCCCTGTATGGTGAAAGCAGTTTGTGACAACCGGTGTAAAAAATGTTTTTATTTATTTTTAAAAGCCTTCCTAAATAGGCTACATTTGATTTATTTATTTTTTATTTTTTTAAGTGGGGTATTTCTCCATTGAAATGGAGTCTTGGTATGTATGAAGTGATTCTGTTAGACTCTTAGATGATACAGGGTAATTCAGCAGAGGATTGACTGTTTAACATTCCAGTACTAGGCTTCTTCGATGGTTTATTTATTACCGTTGAAATGTTCTTCTTTCACCAGTGCTTCAGTGAAATCCTCTACACACATAAGACTGCACTTGATATGGGCGGGCTGCATGAATAATCTTGCTTTGTTTTTTTTTGTCCCTCAAACGTTGAGTGTTTGGAAAATCGTTTTTTTCCCCTCTCTGTTTATCTGCCTGGTTACATTGTTACCTTGTAGGACAACGTTCCTTTGTCCAGAGCATTAATTTACAATGTTCCCTCAAAGAGCTCTTGATGGGGCTGTTCAAGTGCTGAACATTTATTACAAGATTTATCTGTCATCCCGTACTGATAGGCAGGCAGCACATGGTACTCTCACAAGACAAGCAGGCTTCTCGCTCTCTCGCTGTCTGTCTTTGTCTGTCTCTGTTTGTCTGTCATTGTTCTCCTCAAAATATGTTTTTTTTTCTGGTCATGCCAACAACCAGAGTAATTGGCTGTTGCAGTGCTTCTCATGTGTTGTTTTAAGATATTGGGCTGAGAGACAGGCCTGGCACACTGGCAGGAATGAGACACACACAAACTCTTTCTTTCTGTAGACATCTGTGGCCTTTGATTGTCCCCAGCACAAGGTGCACCTGTGTAGTGATCATGCTGTTTAATCAGCTTCTTGATATGCCACAACTGTCAAGTGGATGGTTTATCTTGGCATTGGAAAAATGCTCACAAACAGTGATGTAAACACATTTGTCCACAACATTTGAGAGAAACATGTTTTATCATATTTATTTCAGCTCATGAAACATGGGACCAAGATTTACATGTTGAATTTATATTTCGTTCATTCCATTGCATGAGCCACCTAATTTTACCATCATTTAAATGAACATTCAACATGAGCATGGAAATGA